>NC_066580.1:182823511-183130178 GCF_024323335.1 Lathyrus oleraceus | reverse complement strand
CTTCTCCACTTCTTTAATTTCTAAATCTCTCCCTCCCTTTTAAAAAGTCTTCTTTGCTTGTGTTTTCTTAACTTAGACCATATTGCAAATTAGAAACTTTGGCCCTATGTCGTTGCATTTTCAAACTTCGTTTTCTTAATCAAACTTGTAAAGGAATCTAATCATACTTGACTTAAGTTTTCAAAAGACAAAAAGAACTAACACTCATTCAAACCATTTTAGGCCTTTTTTTCCTTTGTTAAACTTAAATTTGTTAAAATAAATGCACTCACTTTGAAATTAATACCACGAACTACGAGGTTTTGGTCCCTCATTTTTATGTTGGTACGTAGGCACGAGTCCGAAGGTCTTGTCAAACACAAAAATATAACTAATGAATTCTTTTCTCATCCCTCCAGTCTATTTATTGCAAACATCATTTTTGTACAAAAACACATATGCACACAAGAAAGGGCTCCCTAGGAGTACCTAGGACACTTTGGGTGCTAACACCTTCCCTCTGTGTAACCAACCCCCTTACCTGTAATCTCTGGTATTTTATTAGTTTTGATTCAAAAACTTCTTATCTTTTGGGTTTTGTTAGTACTTTTCCCTTTTCCCTTGGAAATAATAAAAGCGCGGTGGCGAATCTGGTTTTATTGACGTCTAGCTTATCCATAGCTTGATGATCATGAATTTACCGCTACAAAATGGTAATTTACACGGAAAAGGGCTACATTGAGTATAATGACCACTACTCTCCCTACCAACTTCAAAATCCATTGTGCTTGTCTTTGGCTGGGAATGATGAATCGGAACCAAATGATTTCTCAATAGTACTTCAAAGATCAGGACTAGCCAGATGCAGTTACTTGCCATAATCCCTAATTTTTTCCTAGATTGCCCTAGGTGGGGTACTCAATCTACCTGGATGAATTTTCTAATTTATTTCTCTAACTTTTTCCTGGACCACCCTTTCGGGTTTTCAATCCACTAAGACGCTCATTTTTTCCTAATTCGCCCTTTCATGTTTTCAACTTAGCGAGTTGTTCTTTTCTTTTTATGCGAAGTATTTCTTGACTACATCAACATTCACAGGATGTGCGAACTCCTCGCCATCCATAGTTGTAAGAATAAAAGCACCACCTGAAAAAGGCTTTCTTAACAAGATATGGGCCTTCATAAATAGGAGTCCATTTGCCCCTAGCATTGGGTTTGAAAGATAGAATCTTCTTGAGTACGAGGTCACCTTCTCTTAACACATGAGGCTTAACCTTCTTATCAAATGCTTTCTTTATTCTTTGTTGATATAACTGACCATGACACATGGTAGTCAATCTCTTCTCTTCAATCAAATTCAATAGGTCATATTTGGTCTGGCACCATTCAACTTCTGTCAACTTGGCTTACATCAATATTGTAGCGGTAAACTTGGCTTACATAAAATAATAAGAGTTGCCACCGCGCTTTTATTGTTTCCAAGGGAAAGGGGGAAAAGTACAAACAAAACCAAAAAGTAAGAAGTTTTCAAATCAAAACTAATAAAATGTCAGAGATTACAGGTAAGGGGGTTGGTTACATAGAGGGAAGGTGTTAGCACCCAAAGTGTCCTAGGTACTCCTAGGGAGCCCTTTTTGTGTGCATATGTATTTGGTACAAAAATGATGTTTACAAACAAATAAAATGGGGGGATGAGAAAAGAATTCATTAATTATATTTTTTTGTTTGACAAAACCTTCGGACTTGTGCCTACGTACCAACTAAAAAATAAGGGATCAAAACCTCGTAGTTCGTGATACAAATTTCAAAGTGGATGCATTGATTTGAACAAAATTAAGTTTGAAAGGCACAAATGCCTAAAATGGTTTGAATGAGTTAGTTCTTTTTGGATTTTTGAAATTTTAAGTCAAGTATAGTTAAGTTTATTTACAAGTTTGATTTAAGAAAAGAAGTTTAAAAATGCAATGGCATAAGGCCAAAGTTTCTATCTTTTCGCAAAGTGGTCAAAGTTTAGAACAAAACAAGCTCAAACAAAGAAGATTTTTAAAAGGGAGGGAGAGATTTTGAAAATTTAAGAAATGAGGAGAAGATGAAGAGACTAATCCTATGTACAAAATTAAAAGTTAAGAGTTTAAAAGATCTGACCGATGGGTAGCAATCCAATAGATAAGAATGTCAATAAAAACCCAAATTCCCTTGGACATTTAGAAATAAGCAACACACAAATGCATAATTATATTATCTTGAAGAGCAAAGGCATCAAATAAAGATAGTCACATCCAAGCTTAGCCACTCCATGATCTTCTTCAAATTAGCCCATGCAACAGATGAATTCCACAAGTCACAGGTTCAAAATAACAGCTTCACAATGATCATGTTGCAAATGAACTCAGAGGGATCTTGAATGATGTGTCAGATGAAGTTTCAAATTGGAAGCACTTGGTTTCACAGAAAGTTGGCATTGGCCAAGTCCTTTAGCATAGAAATGTTGCCTAAATTCTAAGTCTAATTGTCCAAGATCAAGCTAACAGTCCACACAAAAGTTTTTTTTGAGTTTTTGTTGTTATTATGTACATTAATGGTCAAAGACCACACAAACAAGAAAAATATACACAAACAAGATATATCACACAATATGGTCCAAATGGTCAAAGTGAAAATTTCATTAACATGAACAATTAGAATGGTATGAATAATGACAAATGAATAAAGACTAAAATTAAATGACATTAAAGTAAATGGCTGGAAATTAAAAGTTAGTTGCTAATGAATTAGAAGTTAGTATTGTTTTGCTTATGCTTTTCGTTTTAAGTGATTCTTTGGAGAACACTCAACCCACTTATCACAAGCATGGATCCTTGAGCCAAGACATCTTCCAAAGGAAGGAAAAAAGGCCAAGTTTCCACACAATACCATGAAAGAGGGGAGACTTACAATCTCACTAACTAGAATGCTATTTCTTTTGTGTCACAAATTTAGCGTTATGTTAAGCAATTGTAATTGGTCTTATGTAGAAGTCACAACTATTTGAGGTCGGGCAATAGAATTTTGGTGTTAATGCATGTTAGAGACATAGTATAATGGACTATGCTCATGAAATATACAACACACAACAAGAATATGCAAAAGAGGTGGCCTAATCTCATCCATACTTATGTTGATTTTTCAATCAACTAGCCTTAGGACTTTGAGATATCATAGGGCAAATGAGATGAATGCATAAAGAATGGGAAATAGATGAAGAGGGAGGAGAATGGATCAAAACTCAAATTGGTCAAAGGAGGACTTTTACCAAATTAATATCATCCCTTCATTTTGGGAGATGGAATGTACATTCCATCAATCCCCTAAATCCAATGATATTAACTTGACAAAGTCAAATCAACCTTGACCAAGGCCCAACAACAAGATTCAAACTCAAACAAGTCATCACAAGTGGTCAACACAGTTATTTGGCATTTATTCAAATTAACAATACTAAAATAAGGCATTTAAATTAAATATGGTTTGTCAAATTCCTAAAACCTCATCAAAACAACAAATAAATGGGCATTAGATTTATCATAGGCCAAACAAGGTCAAAGGACCTTGGAGAAAAAAATTCAGAATTTTTAAAGACTTAAAAGTATTTTTAAACAATTAAAAACAAACACAAAATCAATTAAATCATGAAAAATATTAGTAATGATCCAAAAAATAATTTTAATTCAAAATATGAAAGAGAAAATTATTTGAATTTTTTTGGCGAAACTCTCATATTTTTTGGATCAATATTAAAATTAATATGAATTAATGAAAATAAAAGGAATAAGAGAAAATCAGAAAATATCAAAAAAACGTGGACCACTTGATCTGCCTCATTAATTGAGGTGGCAGATCAAGTGGTGAGAAGTGCGTGTTCCATGGTGGACTTAAGTCAATGCGCCACAGGATGGTAATCAAAACCAACGCGTGAGATTAAAACATTTTGAGTTGTTCATGTGGCTCTGAACCTGTCCAGCATACCACCGGGGCTGAAACTCCGATCACCTTCTCAGGCGAGGCTCACCGGACTGGTTCAGTGATCACCATCACATAAATGAAAAAGTAGGACATGATCTGAAAGAAAAAATGGCGTATAGCACGAATCTGACCTCAATTTTAACTAACTGCACATATATAGAAATATATGAGGAGTTGAATTTTGAGGTGTGTCAACTGAGTTGCTTCGATTTGACCTCTAAGCAACTCAATCTTCTTGCCTATATTGGTAGGACTTCAGACAACCAAAGTTCCAAGAGAATTGAGTAGAATTGAGTGAGAATCGAAGAGATGAAGTTTTCTGAAAATTACCTTCAATCGCTATGCAGTTCTTGATGTTGCTTGCTCCAAACACGATCTGATCACACTTGAGAAGCTAGCAGGAAGTGATTAGAGAGGTTGCAAGGTTTTGGATCCTGGAGTTCTTGAATCTCCAACAGTTGAGATTCAAACTCAAATTTCAAATTGAAATTTCTCAGGTTTTCCTTTAGAATAAGAGGGTTTCAATGGGGGGCAAAGCTGGCGTGCAAAGTGAGATTCAAATGAGCTCAGAAGCCTTCTATTTATAGCCAAATGGAATGATATTTGCACACTTCAAAATTTGTCCAAATTTGGCAATATGGATGGCACGAGTGCATGGGCATGTACAGGCCCATGATTTAATGCAATAAGGTCCAAAATGATTCCAATTGAGGTCTAAATGAAGCTTGAATGGCAAGGCATTGTGAACTGAAGTTTGTGCCATTGATTCTTTCCAATGATGCAACCCTGTTAAAGCCATGCGCAGACCTAGAAAACCTCATCCAAAATGCATGAACTTGGGTTCTTTGGAAAGCTTGGATCAAACGAAACAAGTTTTATGTTCAACACTTTTTCATTTGGAGCTTTGAGCATGGTGAATTTTGAGGTTGATGTTTGGAAATTTCAACATGTTGAAAAAAATTCTAAGTGTCAAGCCATATATCTCAATATTCCACCTTGCTTAACTTTTTATGTGAGCTTCAAATGAGAAACGTGTCTTCATAAAAGTTGTATCTCTTTAAAAGACCTTTAAAATTGTTACAGATTTCATGTCATTTGGATTTAGAATGATAGAGTTATGCATTTTTGAAGTTTGGAAAAATCACTTGTTCAGTTAAAACTGACCTATAATGTAACCTCATATCACATGCTCATAAAAGTTGATTTAGCTCTCACTCAAAACATCAAAGTTGAGGTAGACATCTTGAATTTGATTGTGCAACTTGAAAATCTTTCATTTCATAAAAATTGAGCAAGTTGTGGCCTTGGGAAGTTGACTTTCAAATTAGGGCTTAGACAAAATGACCTATAATGTTTCAACATAGAAAATGATTTTCCATGCAAAATTAGCTCTAGGTCTCAACATGAATGTTGTTTGGAATGAAACTTAGAGTAACGTTACTCTTGGAATCATTTTCATATGGTGCAAATTGTAGGAGATAGGGTCTAGGGAGACCCAGTTTTGATCAGATGAATTCATCTGGCCAACCACCATCGACCAACTTGATAACCTTCAATTATCTTGACTTTCTTAGTTCATGGTAGATCATATATGCATATGATGCTGAATATTGGAGTGTCTCTTGAGAAATTTGATCAATTAGTGAGATAGCTTGTTGGAGAAGTTACTCAAGATACCCAGTCAAACTAGGGTTTCCAAGGCAAATCACCCTCAAACTCTTGAAGAAAACTTGATCAATATGACATGTAGAGATCAATGGAACTCATATATGATGCTTTCAAACATTCTTGGATTAATTCATGGTTGTGCTTTTTGTCATGAGGGTCTCAAACCCTAGATATGGACTTGATAGATCAATGGAGATCATGCCTTACCTACAAAAGAGTTAGGCAAATGCAAAGACATATTTTTGGTATTTTGGTTAGTAAAATGATAATCTACAAGTATGATACAATCACATAGTGCTTGGTGATCTCTCCCAAAACAAACCCAATGAAAGAGGGGTAAGGAGGATGCCAATGTATGATCCCAATACTTATGCTTATGATGAAATTGCATGAGGGATCTTAGGGTCAAAATTAGGGTCTTACAGTTGCCCCTATTTAAGGACATTCTAACTGAGAAGGCGAAGGTTAAAATCTTCATGTCGACTCAGTAGAATGGGATTAAATAACAACATATAGAAACAAATTTTGGTCCCTAAGAGACCTCATGATGCATATGATATTAATGTAAAAGTTAATGCTCTATGGGGAAATATTGCCACAAAGGAAAAGAAATTAGACGGACCGAAAGTCCATAGGAGCATAATGCATTCCATAAGGAAAACTCACTGGGGAGACAAAGACTCTTGGGGAAAAAAGGAATTATGCGTAGGCCAGGCTACGACTTAAAACTGCTGGGGGACTAGAGGAATTCCATACAAAATGGAAAGACTCAGTCGGGGAACAATAACATATGCAGGGGATACGAGTAAGTCAGGATAAAACTGAAGTACTTGAATCATGCAGGAAAAGCGATTTCTCTGAGGAAACGCGTACTCAACTCGACTGGGGAAGAAATAAACTTCAACATAGGAAGAGCAGAAATATATTATCTAGTACCTGTTACTGGGTAAGGAGATAATAAATATATGACAGAGAGGACACCCGTCATCGGTTAGGATGAACATATCAAGGATGACTCGCTGAGAAACCGCCAAGAGGGAGTATTCATTACCGGTTACTGGGTAAGAATAACCTTGCTGAGGAAAACTGTAAAAAATAGGATTTACAACTACCGGTTACTGGGCAGAAGACCAAAGATGAGAATATCCGTCATCGGTTAGGATGAACATATCAATGATAAACTCAACAGGGAAGAAAATCTGTCATTGGTTAAGATGAACATATCAAGGATAAACTTGCCTGGGATTATCAAGGAGGATACCCGTCATCGGTTAAGATGAACATATCAAGGATAAACCAACTAAACAAAAAGTAGGAATTACATCTATCAAATGTTGGATAGAAGACCATCAAAGAGAAAATCCGTCACTGGTTAAGATGAGCATATCAATGATAGAGTCTGAGAGGAGAGAAAATGAAGGAGAATTGCCATCCAAGGCGCAGCGGAATTTAAAATTTTCTCCTTTAATGATCCTTACGAATGGGCATGATCAGTGATAGAATCGTTACCTCTTGTGGCGATTCAAACCTTTGGTGCAGATCTCTTGTAACGATCAAAACCTTTGATACAGATCCACGGAGCGATCACGAACGTTGAATGATGACAACGTCTCTACTCAGTCCACACGAACGGATTCCTTCAATCTCAGTGCTAGCTGGTACGAATGAAGGCTTTGAGTGAGAGAGAGAGAGAGAGAGAGAGAGAGAGAGAGAAATGAAATTCTAACTCTTCACTTGAGTTGAGTCTCAGTGGAGTGACAATGCTTCTACCCAAGGGGTTATATTTATAGAACCACTTGTGTGGGCTTCAAGCTAAAAAGCCCACTTAAGTGTATTTTGGCCCATATCTCATAATATGCCAAAATCACTTAAGTATTTGGTACCTTACCATATTTCGTCTCCCACTTAAGTGCACCGTACCTTACGGTGTTCCTTAGTTACTCTATTTCTCATCAATCCGTCCTTTGTGTGTGATCCTGTAGGTTTTCGCGACGTTGGCAATTATATTAAATCACGCATTTAACATAATAAACAGTGAGCGTTATCTAGCAACACATCACTGCTACCCAAGACACGAAAATGTCATGTGATCTGACAAAACCTCCTGTGATAATGATTATGTGTATTAATTACCCCTTTGCCCTTATGTCTATATTGAACACAAGGTATAGACCGTGTCACCCTTATCCAGTTCAATATTGGGCCCATAGACATTTATCCTGTTACGTAGGATGGGAAAATTCCATCTAGGACACTCATGTCCCTCAGAATGCTTTGTGGAGTACCCATCAACTGTCTTTATGGTTATCCAGTTACGGACAACGTTGGATCAGCAATAAAGCACTCGACTCTACATCTAGGATCCATAGTGGTTTCAGGTCGAAGAGTGGTATACACTATTATCACCATGAGAATAACTTATGACACTTTGCATAACTTTCTATATAGTATTCTCATAGCGGGTCAATCCGGTATAAATATTACTCCTAATATTCATACCTATGTTTAAGACTTGATAACTC
Source organism: Lathyrus oleraceus (assembly GCF_024323335.1). NCBI lineage: Eukaryota > Viridiplantae > Streptophyta > Magnoliopsida > Fabales > Fabaceae > Lathyrus > Lathyrus oleraceus. The sequence goes on along the minus strand of NC_066580.1, from coordinate 183,122,007 downwards.
TTTATCCATGATCCATGAGATGTGATCATCAGTCTACAAACATAATAGTCTTAATGCTTTAATGTTATCCCACTTCACACTAAAGCTCGACTACGGATACTTTAAGAATAGTGTCCTTATGTTTAATGTGTTCTCATGATTAAGTCACACTTAATACATTAAACGGACTATCTATTCCAGGGACTTTATTAATCAACCATAATAAAGAAAAAATGCCTTTTATTATTAATAAATAATTCGATACAAGTACCAAAAGTATTGTCCTCTAGGGCTTACACCAACTGAAAATAGGGTTTACAACTACCGGTTACTGGGTAGAATACCACAAAGAGAAGGAAACATGTCATCGATTCGGATGAACATATCAAGGATTAACTCTCTAGGTAGGAAAATAGGGATTATAACTACCTTTTTATTGGGTAGAATACCACAAATGAGAATATTTGTCATCGGTTAGGATGAACATATCAAGGATAGACTCAGGCAGGGGAAAGAAAGATATATGTCACCGGTTAGGGAGAACATATCAAGGATATACTTCCTGGGGGATCAGAAACAAATGAATCCACTAGGAACTCCACTGCTGGGAAAATATAGATACTCTTGCCATGTATGGAGCAATAAGTAACAAGCTGCAAAGTAAGAAGAATATTACCCGTTACTGGGTAATAAGCTCTTAGGATACTCAAAGGATCTATCTAGGTAAGAGATAGAAAGAAATAGTCAATTAAGACTCAACCCAATGAGGACACAACTCAAGGGGAGTGGTTCCAGCCAGATAAACAACTGGGGTGGAAACTGAAGTAATAATCATCCACGAGGAAACAACTCAGTGGGGAAGAGGAGAAAGGTTAAAGTCTTTCTGCCTAAGAGGATGACGCTCTACAATTTAGGGAGGACAGACACCGAGGTTCGTATGGGGATAAAGTACCACCATGAGAATCTCAAATCAACAAATTAATCAAATATGATGGCGCAAATATGCAATTATGAAATTGTATATGTATATGTATATGTATATGTATATATGATGATTATGCTGATAAAATGATCACAAAGGATACAAAGGTGTCCCAAATAATTTGAATCATCAGTACAATCCTCGGTCAATCCACAAAAAGAGGGAGATAACTGTTGGAGAATAGAGATATCAACAAACCAAAGGCTCAAATCTAACCGAGGGAGGAGATCTTCTAAGGAGAGGGATCATTATCAAGTCTGCAGGGAATTTTAGGTCAACACCATATCAAATGGGAGACAATCGTACAGAAGATAAACACAAATAGCTGCTCAGAAACCAGGAGGGAACTCTGACTGGGAGCGAGTCGGATGGCGACTGGTGGGGGGAACCAATGCGATCTACCGGGGAAAACATCTTACTCTGTTGAAGATCAACCCTGCCGAGGAAACACAAATTCCGTTCGGGGACATATAAACTTTTTCGGGGAAATAACATGCCGCAAGGTACTGAATCAACCAAGTCAATGGGGGGAAAAGAAATCGAAGCTATGCTAGGGATGAAACACTCTCCAGGGGAACTGGATCACCACAAACAACTAGGGATACCCGAAGGGTTAACTGCTTAGGGAACCTCTAATGTTTCGCACTTGAGGACTTACTGCTCTTTGAAGTGCTGTTAATACTTCCTTTTAATTGCTTTGAAAAATTCTTGTTTTTATATGTTTTAAGAAAATAATTTTGATTAAAAATTTTAAATTTCCAAAATGATCATAATAAAATTTAAATTATTGGCTGAAGTAAATAAGAGTAGAAACAATTGGACAAAAGCTCAAATTTATTTAATGGGATGGTAGTCTATAAATGACGAGACTCCATAGATTTTTACAAAGTTGAAAATGGTAATTTACATGGAAAAGGGTTACATTGAATACAAATGATCCTTAATCCTTCTACCAATTCTTGATATCCATTGTGCTTTTGACCGCTACTAGGATGATGAAACGACATCAACCCTCGTGTTCAACTAAGCTCGTTCTGATACTGGTCTATCAGTAGACTGCAGTTACTTGCCAAAATCCCTAATTTTTGCATAAGTTGCCCCAAGGTGGGGTACTCAACTTATTGAGAAATTCTTTCTGTTTTTTATGTCTCTAATTTTTGCCTGGATCGCCCTTTAGGGTTTTCAATCCACCGAGACGCTCATTTTTGCCTAAGCCGCCCTTTCGGGTTTTCAACTTAGCGAGCTGTTCTTTTCTCTTTTAGGCAAAGTATTTCTTGACTACATCTGTATTCATAGGACGAGTGAACTCTTCACCATCCATAGTTGTAAGAATTAAAGCATCGCCTGAAAAGGCTCTCTTAACAACATATGTGCCTTCATAATTAGGAGTCCATTTTCCCCTAGAATCTGGTATGAACAACAAGATCTTATTGAGCACAAGGTCACCTTCTCTGAACACACGAGGTCTGACCTTCTTATCAAAAGCTTTCTTCATCCTTTGCTGATATAACTGACCATGACACGTGGCAGTCAATCTCTTCTCTTCAATCAAATCCAGCTGGTCAAATCTGGTCTGACACGATTCATCCTCAGTCAACTTGGCTTTCATGAGCACTTGCAATGAAGGAATCTCAACCTCTATGGGGAGCACTGCTTCCATACCATATACAAGAGAAAAAGGGGTTGCCCCTGTTGAAGTGCGGATGGATGTACGATACCCATGCAAAGCGAATGGGAGCATCTCATGCCCATCCTTATACGTTACAACCATCTTCTGAATAATCTTCTTAATGTTCTTATTTGCAGCTTCAAGATCCCCATTCATCTTAGGTCTGTAGGGAGAAGAATTATGATATGCAATCTTGAAGTCTTTACAAAGAGCTTCCACCATATTATTATTCAAATTCGATCCATTGTCAGTAATGATCTTACTTGGCACACCATAACGGCATATGATCTGATTCTTGATAAACCTTACAACAACTTGCTTGGTTACATTTGCATACGATGCCGCTTCAACCCATTTTGTGAAGTAGTCAATTGCCACCAAAATTAAACGATGTCCATTCGAAGCTTTGGGCTCAATCATCCCAATCATATCAATTCCCCACATGGAGAAGGGACATGGGGAAGAGATAACATTCAATAGTGTCAGATGAACATGAATCTTATCATCATAAATTTAACACTTGTGGCACTTCTTCACAAATTTGCAACAGTCAGATTCCATTGTCAGTCAATAGTAACCTGCTCGCAACATCTTCTTTTCCATTGCATATCCATTGGAATGAGTACCAAAGGAACCTTCATGCACTTCAGTCATCAACAAGTATGCTTCGTGTCTATCCACGTGTTTGAGCAAAACTATGTCGAAATTTTTCTTATACCGTATATCACCATTCAAGTAGAAATTGCCGGCTAATCTCCTCAAAGTCTTCTTATCTTTCAAAGATGCCCCAGACGGGTAAATCTTACTTTGGAGGAAACATTTGATGTCATAATACCACGACTTCTCGTCTTTGATCTCTTCAACGACAAACACATGAGCTGGCCTATCAAGACGCATCACAGACAAATTGGGAACCTCATTCCAATACTTCACCATAATCATTGACGCCAACGTTGCAAGATCATCTGCCATCCAGTTCTCACTTCGAGGGATATGATGAAACTCAACCTTTGTAAAGAAAGTTGAAATCCTCCTCGCATAATCTCTATATGGTATAAAATCAGGTTGATTTGTGTCCCTTTGATCTGATTCACAACCAAAGATGAATCTCCAGAGACATCGAAATACTTGATTCTGAGGTTCATGGCCTCTTCAAGCTCCATAATGCAAGCTTCATATTCTACCATGTTGTTCATACACTTGAAAGTCAATCTAACTGCAAATGGTAGATGCGTGCCTTGAGGATTAATGATCACTGCCCCAATGCCATTACCATATTTATTAACAGCTCCATCAAATACCATGCTCCATCAAATACCATGCCTTAACGGGAACCAGGTTCTGGCCCTTCTTCAAGCAATGGTTCATCACAATCTTTCATATTCAAGTACAAAATCTCTTCATCAGGAAAATCATACTCCACTGACTGGTAGTCTTCAATTGGTTGGTGAGCCAAGTGGTCAGCCAAGATACTACCTTTAATTGCTTTCTGAGATCGGTATTCAATATCATACTCTGATAACAACATCTACCAACGGGAAATCCTCCCAGTTAAAGCAGGCTTTTCAAATATATACTTGATCGGATCCATTTTGTATATCAACCAAGTGGTATGCTTCAACATATATTGACGTAGACGCTTAGCAGCCCAAGCCAATGCGTAACAAGGTTTCACAAGCATAGAATACCGAGTCTCACGATCGGTGAACTTCTTACTAAGGTAGTAAATTGCAAATTCTTTCTTTCAAGTCTCATCTTGCTGACCAAGAACACAACCCATACTATCTTCAAGCACAGTCAAGTACATGATCAATGGTCTTCCTTCAACAGGTGGAGACAAAATCAGAGGCTCAAGAAGATATTCTTTGATACTGTCAAAAGCTTTCTGGCAGTCTTTGGTCCAATCACAAGATTTATCTTTCCAAAGAAGCTTGAATATAGGCGCACATGTGGCAGTCATGTGGGAAATAAATCTGGAAATATAATTCAAGCGGACGAGAAAACCTCTGACTTGCTTCTCAGTTTTGGGCGTAGGCATCTCTTGTATTGCTTTGACCTTGGCAGGATCAACTTCAATACCCTTCTCACTGACAATAAAGCCCAATCACTTACCAGAACGAACACCAAAAATACACTTATTGGGATTCAAGCGGAGTTTATACTTCCTCAAACGCTGGAATAGCTTCAACAAATGCTCAACATGTTCCTCTTCATCAATTGATTTAGCAATCATGTCATCGACATAAACTTCAATCTCTTTATGCATCATATCATGAAAAAGAGTAGTCATTGCTCTTTTGTAAGTTGGACTAGCATTCCTTAAACCGAAAGGCATCACTCTATAACAGAATGTTCCCCAAGGTGTAATGAATGTGGTCTTCTCCATATCTTCGGGTTCCATCTTGATCTGATTATATCCGGAAAATCTATCCATAAACGAAAAGACTTTGAATTTAGCAGTATTGTCTACCAACATATCAATTTGTGGCAGAGGGAAATCATCTTTCGGACGGGCTTTATTCAAATCTCTATAATCAACACACATGCGGACTTTTCCATCTTTCTTCGGCACAGGCACAATATTGGCCACTCATTGCGGATACTCGGTGGTCACAAGGAAACCTACGTCAATCTGCTTCTGCACTTCATCTTTGATCTTCACAGCCATATCAGGATTTGTTCTTCTCAACTTCTGCTTGATTGGCGGGCATTCTGGGTTCAACGGTAATCTATGCTCCACAATCTCAAAATCCAAACCAGACATGTCTTGATAGGACCAAGCAAACACATTTGACATCTGGACACAGGCAAGACCCAATCTTGACTTCCTTCACATCATCCTTGGAACCCAAGTTGAATAGCCTAATCTGCTCTTCGAACGGCAAAATGATCTTTTCATCTTGCTCAAGAAGACGAGATAATTCATCACTCACTTCTACATCACTTTCCTCCTCGGCTTCAAACACAGGGAATTCAAAATTTGGAGAAGGAGAAGGATCATTGTATTCAATGGGGTTAGGAACCAACCTGCATAATGATTTGATATTGTTTATTGTTTATTTATGTTTTTTGTAATTACCATTTTCAGAATAAAGGAAAAAGTAAAAACAAACATCATAAATATGGATGAATATAATTAATTCTATTAATGATCAATTTGGTAATGCCCAAACAATGTTCTCTTCTCCCTTAGGCATAGGAGAAAGATTTTAAAAACATATAAAAGCAATTACATAGGTTGATGCAAAATAACAGGAATATCAACGGCGGTCCAATTGTTGCAAGCCTTTCCATGCGTCACAAAATTGGTGCAGTTTTCCCCTTCGTCATCCTATAGCACAACAGCTAAGTGTTATTCATTTCCATGAATAAACCCTCCGCTACAGAAGCTAAGTTGCATATCTTCATCCCTTGCAGTTGATGAACCTTTCTAGAACCCCAAACCGGTTCTGCCTTTGTTGACGAAGACCTCTACCACGCGCCGCCACTGATCAACATTACCTTCTTCTACAATCTTCTTAGCATCTTTCAAAGAGGACATAAGTGCCCCAACTCTCTTTTCAGCAGCAATAGACAAGACTCGGAACGGAGTTCCAACCTCGTCCTCAATTTCAACATAAGAGAATGATGATAGGTGGCTAACCAACAACGCCTTCTCTCCACCAACAATCACAAACTTTCCATTCTTCACAAATTTAAGTTTCTTGTGCAAAGTGGAAGTAACAACTCCTGCCTCATGGATCCATGGCCTTCCCAACAAGAAACTGTAGGCCAGATGGATATCCATTACTTGAAAAGTAATATGAAAATCACTCGGACCTATCTTAACTGGAAGGTCCACTTCACCAATAACTATTTTGCGCGAACCGTCAAAAGCTTTGAAGATTACACCGCTATACCTCATAGGCGCTCCTTGGTATGATAACTTTGACAGAGTTGACTTCGGCAGCACATTCAGTGACGACCAGGTGTCAACAAGCACATTTGACAAAGCATCCTTTTTGCAATTCATAGAAATATGCAAAGCCAGATTATGATTTCTACCCTCCTCGAGGAGTTCTTCATCATAAAAATTGAGATTGTTGCAGGAAGTGATGTTAGCCACGATTTGATCGAATTGATCTACTGTAACATAATGTTATACAAAGCTTGTTCCAGAACTCTTTGCAGTGCTTCTCTGTGCGCTTCAGAATTCATGAGCAGTAACAACACTGAGATTTTTGAGGGGGTTTTGAGCAGCTGCTCCACCACATTAAACTCACTCCTTTTGATTAGCCGAATTACTTCATCATCATCGTTAGCCTTCAAATCGTCGGATTCACCAGACTTAACTTTTGAAGCACCAACTGGATCTATAACAGGCACTTCCACCTTCTTACTCACAACTAGTTCTTCCTTATCCTTTGGGAACATCGGCCCAAACACACGACCACTGCGGGTCACCTTGGTAACATCAGCAATGCTCACCACAGATCTAGTTGTAGGCAACGGGGCCTCTTTACCACCTTCTATCATTGTAGCATTATAGTGATATGGCACAGCTTTATCAGATGAATACGGGATTGGGCCCGCTAAACGTATAACCAATGACGATACTGATCTATTGCTGACATTGTTATTATTGTTGTTGTCGCACTGAATTACCAATCTTTCTGGTTGCTTGAAAATGGGCACTATGACATTTACATCGTCATCTACATGACGGGATTGAACCATTTGAATCATGCCTTCATCCATCAGTCGCTGGATGTCCCTTTTCACAACTTTGCAACCCCTCGAGTTAATACTACAGATAACACAATTGTCATGGTCATGTTGACAATCACTCACCAAACAAATATCCTTATGCATCTGCACCATGGATCTCTGGATAAAACGCACATTAAAAACCTAAACTCGCCAAGGCAACCATCCACCATATTCACATAAGAGATCCCATGGGAGGGTAGCGGATTTGCTATCACATTTGGCGCACGGTCCTCGAAGGACACCATTCCAGTCTTCATCAACTTCTGAACCTCATACTTGAGAAGATAATAATTCTCGATATCATTTTCGGGTGCTCCTTGATGAAAAGCACAACGGAGCTCATGCTTATACCACCATGGAAGTGGTTCCGGAATCTGCGGCAGGTTTCTTGGTTGGATTAGGTTCTTGAGAACCAAAGACGGGTATAATTCTGCATATAACATAGGAATCGGGTCAAAAAAGACCTTCTTCCTTTCAAAGTTTTGTTGATGATGATTATTGTTGGTATTGTTGTTATTGTAGGTGTTTGCTCGTTGTTGCGCTTGTTGCGGTTGACGTTGTTATTGTTGAGTTGGGGTTGATTGTTGATTAGAAAATACAGGGATAACTAAAGATACTTGATGATGATTTTGACGGGGTTGTTGATTCCTTATTATCTGAGGCCTCCTCTGCCTCCCACTGCTTATTGCATTCGCTTCATTGTCCTTTTTCTTCCCAAAATTGCTACCATATCTCTTACTCGAAGATGCTTCATCTTTTGACAAACGTCCCTCTCGGACTCCTTCCTCAAGCCTCATCCCCGTGTTTACCATTTCGGTAAAGTCACTAGGGGCACTAGCAATCATTCATTCATAATAAAATGAACTTAGAGTTTTCAGAAAGATCTTTGTCATCTCTTTTTCCTCCAAAGGAGGAGTGATATGGGCAGCCAATTCCCTCCATCTCTGCGCATACTCTTTAAATGTCTCCTTATCCTTCTGAGACATAGACCTCATCTGGTCTCTATCAGGCGCGATATCCATATTGTACTTATATTTCTTGACAAAAGCCTCTCCAAATTCATTGAAAGTATGAACGCTTGCACTGTCTAATCCCATATACCATCGGAGCGCAGCACCAGTCAAACTATCTTGGAAGTAGTGAATCAACAGTTGATCATTGTCGGTCTGAGTAGACATCTTGCGAGCATACATCACTAGATGACTGAGTGGACATGTGTTCCCTTTATACTTTTCAAAGTCAGGCACTTTGAACGTCACCGGGATCTTGACGTTGGGCACTAAATACAACTCATCAGTACTCTTTCCAAACAAGTCCTTACCCCTTAGCGTCTTCAATTCCTTGCGCAGCTCAAGAAACTAATCTTTCATTTCGTCCATTTTCTCGTAATCATCCAGACCCTCAGACGACTCAGAGTGATAAATGGTGTTCTCTACACGAGGTAAAGTGTGCACAACGATAGGTGGCACAGACATGACCGAGCTAGATGCCGACAAGGAAGCAAATGTAGGCGCAAAGCCTTCAGGCATAAAGTTGGACGACATTCCCCACGGGAATCTGGCAGGCATAGTGGGCGCAAAATGAGTGGTAGTAGCAGGCATGGTAGAGGTAGCCATCTCTGAAATAACTGTCCTCTCAAGAGGAGGAGTTGCAGGCGTTGGAGAAGCTTGACTCTGAGCAGCAAGAACTGACTCCATCATGGCAGTCAGGCGGGTGATCTCGTCCTTCAGCTCTCTGTTCTCTTGCTCTAGATTCTCCATAATTCTTAGATGATTGACGCGGGTTTTGTACCGATGAGTCAGCTTGGATAAAGCATAGAAGAAACGTCAATAAGACATCTAGCGAAAGAGAAACCTACTTATGCACATGATGCATGAAATGCAATGCTTGTTTATTTATTTTTGTTTTCAAGGAACTTACTATATCATTTGCAATATATATATATATATATATATATATATATATATATATATATATATATATATATATATCAATAATTGCAATAATTTTTATATGACCAAAAATCTCTTTTCATTTATATAATTGGAAGGATTACACTGAGTACAATTTCAGAAACCAAATGAAAAATACAAGAGAAAAGGAGACTAGTCATCCTAAGGATCCCTAACAACAATGTCAGAATAAATAACTAAAGGCGCGTACTTCCTTCGAATGCGTCGAATCTCGGTCTCAAAAGAAGCCTTCATCTGAGTCTTCTCGAGGACAAGCTGATCAACAATCTTCTTCCAAGCAATGGAAGGATGAGGCATGCTAGAAGATAAAACATATGGCTCTCTCTGTCTCTTTGTCACTCGGTCTTCAAGTAGCTCAATAAGTGCATCTTTTTCCTTAGACTCCAACTGCAACTCTTCATGCTTCTTGCTTAAAGCACGGAAGCGCTCTTCCCACATATCCTTCTCTTGATTCATCTTGACGAGCGCATATTCCAACTCCTCTTTCACAAGGATAAGGCATCTTCAAATCCAAAGCTCTCTTCTTCACCCAAAGAGTGTAAGCTTCCAAAGCTACACAATTGCACGGACCAAGCTCGGATATTCCCTTCCTATTCACATTATTCCAAGCATGCACAATCTTCTGCTTCAAATGTTGGCAATCTTTACCGTCTTAATAGAAAAGACCTTCTAACAAAGTGTTATTAGGTTTGTCTCTCAAGGGGAACCCAAGTTGACGACGAGCCAAAGCAGGGTTGTAGTTAATTCCTCCTTGTGTACCAATGAGAGGCACATTAGAGAATTCACCACAACTATCAATAATATCCAAACTGCTCGAAGATGGATCATACCAAACTATATCGTCATTAGTGAGAGACATAAGTCTCTGAGACCACTTTAGACATTGTTTGTTATCCATAAAAGCAGGTGTCTGGGGCAAGTGTGAAATAAACCACTTGTACAAAAGAGGAATACAACAAACAATAGTTCCACCACCCTTAGAATTCCTTAGATGCAAAGAGAAATACATATAACCCAACAAAGTAGGCACATGATTCCTAATCAAGAAAAGTCTAATGGCGTTAACATCAACAAAACCGTCAATGTTAGGGAACAAAGCCAATCCATAAATGACCAACACAAAGATAGCTTCAAAAGCGTCCACACTACCAACTTGAGCAATAGTAGTAGTTGTTGGTGTAAGCCCTAGAGGCCAATACTTTTGGTACTTGTATCAAATTATTTATTAATAATAAAAGGCTATTTCTTTATTACGTTTGTTTAATAAAGTCCCTAGAATAGCTAGTCTGTTTAATGTATCAAGTATGACTTAATCATGAGATCACATTAAACATAAGGACACTATTCTTAAAGTATCCGTAGTCGAGCTTTATTGTGAAGTGGGATGACATTAAAGCATTAAGACTATTATGTATATAGACTGATGATCACATCTCATGGATCATGGATAAGGAGTTATCAAGTCTTAAACATAGGTATGAATATTAAGAGTAATATTTATACCGGATTGACCCGCTATGAGAATACTATATAGGAAGTTATGCAAAGTGTCATAAGTTATTCTCATGGTGATAATGGTGTATACCACTCTTCGACCTGAAACCACTATGGACCCTAGATGTAGATTCGAGTGCTTTATTGCTGATCAAACGTTATCCGTAACTTGATAACCATAAAGACAGTTGATGGGTACTCCACGAAGCATGCTGAGGGACATGAGTGACCTAGATGGAATTTGCCCATCCTGCATAACAGGATAAATGTCTATGGGCCCAATATTGAACTGGACAAGGATGACACGGTATATGCCTTGTATTGAATATAGACATAAGGGCAAAAGGGTAATTATACACATAAGTATTATCACAAAAGGAATTGTCAGATCACATGACATTTTCGTGTCTTGGGTAGCAGTGATGTGTTGCTAGATACCGCTCACTGTTTATTATGTTAAATACATGATTTAATATAATTGCCAATGCCGCGAAAACCTACAGGGTCACACACAAAGGACAGATTGATGAGAGATAGAGTAACAAAGGAACACCGTAAGGTACGGTGCCTTTAAGTGAATTGTAGAACATCGTAAAGGTACGGTGTACTTAAGTAGAATATGAAATATGGTAAGGTACCATGAGCTTAAGTGATTTTGGGCATATTATAAGATATGGGCCAAAATACACTTAAGTGGGCTTTTTAGCTTGAAGCCCACACAAGTGGTTCTATAAATAGAACCCTTGTGCAGAAGCATTAATTACGGTTGCATTATTTTCGTTTTCTCTCTCTCTCTCACTCAAAGCCTTCATTCATACCAGCTAGCATTGTGATTGAAGGAATCCGTTCGTGTGGACTGAGTAGAGACGTTGTCATCGTTCAACGTTCGTGATCGCTCCATGGATCTGCATCAAAGGTTTTGATCGTCACAAGAGATCTGCACCAAAGGTTTCAATCGTCACAAGAGGTAAATATTCGATCACTGATCATGACCATTCGTAAGGATCTCTAAAGGAGAAAATTTTAATTTCAGCTGCGTTTTGGATCGTAATTATCCTTCAGTGGTATCAGAGCCACTTACGAGACCATGACTCGGATAGCTGTTTATTTTCTGTATTAATATGATTAAAAGACAAAATGAATCAATTAATTAAACGAGTAATTAAATTTGGCATCATGAGTGTACGAGTTGGATGATTGATGTTGACTATGCTTCGGAACCGACATTAGTATGGTGAAGCAGCGATACATCGATTGTCCATAGGTTACGCAATTGAGACCGATCAACTTATATATGATATAAGTAATCCTAATGCAAAGTACGGTATATGTGATATACTGTTTCTGTTTCGTTCATTCAAACACTAAATGGTTGTTTTCCTTTGAGCGATCAATGGTCATTTGCTTCCGAATCCGACATTAGTATGGTGAAGCAATGACCGGTTGATCAATCATACTGAATCAACAATCGAGGTGTGTTTGACGGTCTAAAATTGGTGCATTAGGGTTAGTGACGGTGCAAGGGTTATGCCGTCAAGAAGTTGTGAATTAATGGCTTGTTGGAACACGTCTGTTGACTGTTTCAAAGCGCTGGTTTTGGCCGCGTGACGATCGTCATGGACTTGTGACGATCGTAACAAGCTGGATGTGACGGTCGTCACGTGCCTTGTGACGGTCGTCACATTCACAGACCCAAAATTCCAGGCGTTTTTGTTTTTGGCCGCGTGACGTTCGTCATGGGCCTGTGACGGTCGTAACATGCTTGTGACGGTTGTCACACTCACAAAGTTAGAATTCTCGGGGTTTCTGTTTTGTGACTGCGTAAGAGTTGTGATGATGCAAAATGATGTCCATTTCAAATGAATTGTTCATTAAATGTTTTGGACAGGGGCGCTGCAACTACGACCCCGCAAGGGGCGCTGCCCCCTTGACCCCCGTCCGCTGACCTGGCAGCGGAAACCCCATTCCCGCTGTCCGGGCAGCGGACCCCTGGCTAACTCTGCGTAGTATGATTGGTCGCCGAAATTTAATTTGGTTTTAAGTAATTAAAGGAATTAAAATTAATAATAATAATGTGTTTATTATTATTGACTTGTGGTGATCAGTTTTGGCCTTAGTTATCCTTTATCTTGTTTTGGGTTTTAAAATACGACCTGCGTGTCGTGCCTCTCCTTTTAATCTCTTAATGTAACTTCTTTTCTCATCTCAATCCATCGTATGTAACACGAGTTTCTTCTGTAATGTAATGTTATGAAGAAAGAGAAGAAGACAATGTTATCAAGAAAGAAAAGATTTCAATATCAAAGGAGGACAACCTTGAAGATCTTGCTTGGAGAAGCTTAGAGAAGAATTCAATATCAAAGGAGGACAACCTTGAAGATCTTGCTTGGAGAAGCTTAGATCGTTATTAGGTTAGCTTAGGTTCTCTCATTGGCTTGGGAGAACAATTGCGCTAGGGGCCATAACTGTTTCATTATGTATGTTGATGCATGTGTATGTATGTTGATGCATGTGAATATATGTTGATGCATGTGAGAGACGATTTATATGATAAATAATCCGGTGAGATCATAGCAATTACAATTCCCTCAAATTAAATATTAAGTTTATGCTTTCCAAGTTTTAGCACTCATCAAGACTAGTATCGGATAATGTAGGTTTTGCCTACGCGAGGTGCATGTTCTATATTAGTAAGGTGCGATGGGATAATTGTAATATCCAACTGCTAAAACAATGGGTCAAACTTAACTAAACAAATTATGATAATATTATATATGTTTGCTTTCCAAGTTTTAGCACTCATCAAGACTAGTATCGGATAATGTAGGTTTCGCCTACGCGAGGTGCATGTTCTATATTAGTAAGGTGCGATGGGATAATTGTAATATCCAACTGCTAAAACGATGGGTCAAACTTAATTATAATAATATTATATATGTTTAGAAGCAAGAGTTAGGAATGATCCATATGATGGATTGGAATAAGGAGTTATTCACCCAACTGAAATTTTCGAGAGTTGTATGAGATACAATTGGAAGGAGTTCCTACCTAAATAACCTAGTTTTGTGTAATCCGCCTACGCGGACTTAGAACGAAGTGAAATATGGATCTCGACCCACTAGAAAATCTTCCAACGGGATTTTTCGAATCAAATGATGAGGGTCATTTGTTTTGAGTAAAATAGTGGGAGCATATTTAATTAAAGGCCTACTTAAATATGTCAATGATACTTATATTTTCATTAATCTCAACAAACACCTCTAACAAACATTTTGCGATCAATCCTTGACAAAGATAAATTTTCTGGGACAAATTTTCTAGATTGGCACCGAAACCTGAGGATTATCCTTAAACATAATAGAAAGTTGTATGTCTTGGAGACACCTGTTCCTGAAGAGGAACCTCCTAGTTCTGCACCTAAGGCAGAAAGAGATGCTTATAAGAAGCATGTCGATGATGTCAATGAAACTGCTTGTCTCATGCTAGCTACCATGAACTCAGAATTGCAAAAGCAACATGAGAACATGACAGCGTTCAATATGATCGAACACCTGAAAATGCTCTATCAAGAGCAAGAAAGGCATGAAAGGTTTGAAGTTTCAAAAACCCCTTTTCAAGGCAAGTTAGCTGAGGGATCCCCTGTAGAACCCCATGTGCTCAAGATGATTGGGTATGTGGAAAACCTTGAAAGGTTGGGTTTTCCCTTCGAAAATGAACTTGCGACTGATTTGATCTTGCAATCGTTGCCAGATGGATTCAGTCAATTTGTCCTAAATTTCAATATGAATGATATGGATAAATCTCTTCCTGAACTGCTAGCCATGTTAACAACTACTGAGCAGAATCTGAAGACAAAAGGGAAGTCCATTATGATGATCAGAAATGGAAAGAGACAGAACAAAAGGCCCACCAAGCAGAGTGATAAAGGGAATGGAGAGGAAGTTGCCAAACCCATACCCACTGTTGCTGCTTTGAAGCCTAGTGGAGGCATAGCAAAGACAAACACCTGCTTCCGTTGCAGTAAGACCGCACACTTGAAGAGAAAACTGCCCAAAGTACTTGGAAGATGACAAAATCTCCATTCACAGGAAAAGGTGAAAGAGCTAATGATCTTTTGGCCCTCATACATACTGATGTATGTGGACCACTAAACATACCAGCCAGAGGAGGTTTTCAGTACTTCATTTACCGATGATTTCAGTAGATACGGTTATGTGTATCTAATGAAACTCAAATCGGAGTCCTTTGAAAAGTTCAAGGAATTCAAGAATGAAGTACAAAACCAATTAGGTAAGAATATTAAAACTCTTCGATCAGATCGAGGTGGTGAGTATTTAAGCCTAGAGTTTGATGACCATCTGAAAGAGTGTGGGATCCTATCCCAACTTACTCCTCCTGGAACACCCCAATGGAATGGTGTATCTGAGAGAAGAAATCGAACCCTGTTAGACATGGTCCGATCCATGATGAGTCACGCCGATCTTCCAAACTCCTTTCGGGGAAATGCACTATTGACAGCAGCTTACACACTTAACCGTGTTCCATCCAAAAAGGTTGAGAAGACACCATATGAGATATGGAGTGGTAAGAAACCACATATGTCATACATAAAGATTTGGGGTTGCGAGGTTTATGTGAAACGACAAATTTCAACTAAGCTTGAGCCCAAATCTAACAAATGCTTATTTGTGGGGTATCCTAAAGAAACAAGAGTGTATTACTTCTACAGTCCTTCTGAGAGCAAAGTGTTTGTCGCTCGAACTGGAGTTTTCCTAGAAAAGGATTTTATTTCCAAAGGAACCAGTGGGAGGAAAGTAGAGCTTGAAGAAATTCAAGAATCACAAAGCATAGATACACCTATGGAGGAATTAGAGAAGGAAACACAAGAAGTTGTGGAAGAGAAACCTGCTCAAGTAGAACAAGACCATCGTAGGTCAAGCAGGATACGTCAACTACTTGAGAGATATGGATATCTCATAACTGATCAAGGTGATGTATTACTCATGGATAAAGATGAGCCTGTGACCTACCAAGAGGCCATAATTAGTCCCGAGTCTGAGAAGTGGCTAAAAGCCATGAAATCTGAAATGGATTCCATGTACACAAACCAAGTTTGGACCTTGGTAGAGCCTCCTGTAGGAGTTAACCCTATAGGATGCAAGTGGGTCTTCAAAAAGAAGACTGGCATGGATGGTAAGGTACATACCTATAAGGCAAGAATGGTTGCAAAAGGATATAAACAAATTCATGGGATTGACTATGATGAAACCTTTTCACCAGTTGCAATGCTTAAATCTGTTCGGATTTTACTTGCTATCGCTGCATATCATGATTATGAAATATGGCAGATGGATGTCAAAACTTCTTTCCTTAATGGAAATCTTCTTGAGGATGTGTACATGACACAGCCTGAAGGATTTGACATACCAGAGGAAGCCCAAAAGATATGTAAGTTACAAAGATCAATCTATGGATTGAAGCAAGCTTCCAGAAGCTGGAATCTTTGTTTTGATGAAACAGTAAAACAATATGGATTCATCAAGAACGAAGATGAACCTTGTGTCTACAAGAAGGTTAGTGGGAGCGTGATCGTTTTCCTGGTATTATATGTAGATGACATATTACTCATTGGAAACGATATCCCTACCCTACAACAAGTAAAGTCTTGGTTGGGGAAATGCTTTTATATGAAGGACCTAGGTGAAGCAGCCTATATATTAGGAATCAGAATCTATAGAGATAGATCACAAAAACTGCTTGGCCTAAGTCAGAGTACATACATAGACAAAGTGTTGAGACGCTTTAATATGCATGATTCCAAGAAAGGATTCATACCTATGCAACATGGCATGTGTCTATCAAAAACACAATCCCCTTTAACTAAGGAAGAAAGGGATCGTATGATTAAGATTCCATATGCATCTGCAATAGGATCTATCATGTATGCCATGTTATGTACTCGACCAGATGACTCGTATGCTTTAAGTGCAACGAGTAGGTACCAATCTGATCCTGGTGATGCTCACTGGGTAGCTGTCAAGAATATCCTTAAGTATTTAAGAAGGACTAAGGACTCATTCTTGGTATATGGAGGTCAGGAAAAGTTGGCTGTAATTGGATACATCGATGCTAGCTTCCAGACAGATAAGGATGACTTTAGATCGCAATCTGGTTATGTGTTTTGCTTAAACGGTGGCGCTGTGAGCTGGAAAAGTTCAAAGCAAGATACAGTTGTTGATTCTACAACCGAGGCCGAGTATATTACTGCCTCAAGTGCAGCAAAGGAAGCTGTTTGGATCAAAAATTTCATTAGTGAACTTGGCATAGTTCCTAGCATTGTGGATCCCATTGGTCTCTAATGTGATAACAATGGTGCTATCGCACAAGCCAAGGAGCCTAGATCTCACCAACGATCCAAACACATACTTAGGCGTTATCATCTCATTCGAGAGATAATAGATAGAGGAGATGTGAAAATATGCAGAGTACCTACACTTGACAATATTGTTGACCCACTGACAAAGCCTCTTGCGCAGCAGAAGCATGATGGCCATACTAGATCTATGGGTATTAAGGGTATGCCTGATTGGCTCTAGTGCTAGTGGGAGATTGTTGGTGTAATCCCTAGAGGCCAATACTTTTGGTACTTGTATCGAATTATTTATTAATAATAAAAGGCTTTTTCTTTATTACGTTTGTTTAATAAAGTCCCTAGAATAGCTAGTCTGTTTAATGTATCAAGTATGACTTAATCATGAGATCACATTAAACATAAGGACACTATTCGTAAAGTATCCGTAGTCGAGCTTTATTGTGAAGTGGGATGACATTAAAGCATTAAGACTATTATGCATATAGACTGATGATCACATCTCATGGATCATGGATAAGGAGTTATCAAGTCTTAAACATAGGTATGAATATTAAGAGTAATATTTATACCGGATTGACCCGCTATGAGAATATTATATAGAAAGTTATGCAAAGTTTCATAAGTTATTCTCATGGAGATAATGGTGTATACCACTCTTCGACCTGAAACCACTATGGACCCTAGATGTAGAGTCGAGTGCTTTATTGCTGATCAAACGTTGTCCGTAACTGGATAACCATAAAGACAGTTGATGGGTACTCCACGAAGCATGCTGAGGGACATGAGTGACCTAGATGGAATTTGCCCATCCTGCATAACAGGATAAATGTCTGTGGGCCCAATATTGAACTGGACAAGGATGACACGGTCTATGCCTTGTATTGAATATAGACATAAGGGTAAAAGGGTAATTATACACATAAGTATTTTCACAGAAGGAATTGTCAGATCACATGACATTTTCGTGTCTTGGGTAGCAGTGATGTGTTGCTAGATACCGCTCACTGTTTATTATGTTAAATACATGATTTAATATAATTGCCAATGTCGCGAAAGCCTTTAGGGTCACACACAAAGGACGAATTGATGAGACATAGAGTAACTAAGGAACACCGTAAGGTACGGTGCCCTTAAGTGAATTGTAGAACATCGTAAAGGTACGGTGTACTTAAGTAGAATACGAAATATGGTAAGGTACCATGAGCTTAAGTGATTTTGGGCATATTATAAGATATGGGCCAAAATACACTTAAGTGGGCTTTTTTGCTTGAAGCCCACACAAGTGGTTCTATAAATAGAACCCTTGTGCAGAAGCATTAATTGCGGTTGCATTATTTTCGTTTTCTCTCTCTCTCTCTCACTCAAAGCCTTCATTCGTACCAGCTAGCACTATGATTGAAGGAAATCGTTCGTGTGGACTGAGTAGAGACGTTGTCATCGTTCAACGTTCGTGATCGCTCTGTGGATCTGCATCAAAGGTTTTGATCGTCACAAGAGATTTGCACCAAAGGTTTCAATCATCATAAGAGGTAAATATTCTATCACTGATCATGACCATTTGTAAGGATCTCTAAAGGAGAAAATTTTAATTTCCGCTGCGTTTTGGATCGCAATTATCCTTCAGTAGCTTCTATCTCAATGAGCCTCCTATCTTCACCTAATGAGCCTCTATCTCAAACAATCCTCCTTTCTTCACCCAATGAGCCTCTATCTCAAACTTCTTCAAGTGAAGAGCTTCAGCAATACGACTAAATCAGAGAATCTCCTCCAATCCACTAAAAGGCACTCTACTAGAAACAAGTATCCCCAAAAGATGAGAATACTCCTCCAAGGTAGGCACAAGCTGAAAATCTGGGAAAGTGAAACAACGGTAGAGAGTATCATAAAACTGCACTAGCACACTCAGGAGTCCTTCAACCACATCAACAGACGAGATAGATAGAAGCTTCCCATGACGTTGTTTGAAGTTCAAGGGATCTAATACAAAAGATGCTAGCTTCCTTAACTCTTTCAAGTCGGGACATCTGAAACTGTACTTCTTAGTATTCCTTCGTCCACAATCCATGGTCTGAAAATACTTGCGAATAATACCTCAGTTCCTTGAAATTTTTCATGTGATGAATGTTATGATGCGCATGAATGCAGGAATGCAACA
This sequence comes from Lathyrus oleraceus, assembly GCF_024323335.1. Taxonomy (NCBI): domain Eukaryota; kingdom Viridiplantae; phylum Streptophyta; class Magnoliopsida; order Fabales; family Fabaceae; genus Lathyrus; species Lathyrus oleraceus. Next base: position 183,102,633 of record NC_066580.1, on the reverse strand, counting down.
ATCACAAATAAGGGATCACACACAAGGCAAACAAAGGTCAAGGGATGAATCAAGTCATTGTCAAGATCAATCATCCATTTTGGTGGATTATGGTTTACACCTTATCAACACCCAAGTTCCATTGATATTGACAAGACTTGATTTGATCAACCAAGAATCAAGGGTTTGTTGTAAATCACGAGCACGGAGTCTGGGTAAGAACCATCCCAAAGGAGTGAACTAAAGATAAAAACCTATAGATCATGTTCTAAAAAGTTCCCAGAGTCTTAATTCCATCTATCGGATATTACAGGTTAAGATGACTGACTCATTGACCCATAATATTCTCAAGAGAAACTCGTCTGAGTGTAGTATCGTGTAACAACTGTTATCAAGTCTACACTTGAACAGCCTCCGCATTACGTCCTAAATAGGCCAAGAGGGGGTAAATGTTCTACGATCCTCAGCTTCTCGGACCCAAATTAGAGATAGTAATGCCTAACCACAAATACTTGTGTGACTTTTCCAAATCCAAAAGAGTCTCTACTGAGCATATGGATCTCAAGCCAACTTGTTAAGGACTACTCCACACAAGTCGAACATGACTATACCATCCTCCTATCTTAATTGCACTCAAGTTCGGGTTAGAACTTATCTCACCACTCAGAGATCACCAAGCACAACAAGAAGACTATATCACACATACATATATACAAACATCACATATATACAAATATATACATATACAAAAGTAGGCTAAACCCACTGGAGACTACTCCCCAGCAGAGTCGCCACTTAATTTCTGTAGCGGTAAATTCATGATCATCAAGTTATGGATAAGCTAGACATCAAATAACAAAATCCAAAAGTAAGAACAAAACTAATAAAATCCAAAAGTAAGAAGTTTTCAAATCAAAACTAATAAAATGTGAGAGATTACAGGTAAGGGGGTTGGTTATACAGAGGGAAGGTGTTAGCACCCAAAGTGTCCTAGGTACTCCTAGGGAGCCCTTTTTATGTGTATATGTATTTGGTACAAAAATTATGTTTACAAACAAATAGAATGGGGGAATGAGAAAAGAATTCATTAATTATATTTTTGTGTTTGACAAGACCTTCGGACTTGTGCCTACGTACCAACATAAAAATGAGGGATCAAAACCTCGTAGTTCGTTATACAAATTTCAAAGTGGATACATTGCTTTTAACAAAATTAAGTTTGAAAGGCACAAAGGCCTAAAATCGTTTGAATGAGTTAGTTCTTTTTGGATTTTTGAAAGTTTAAGTGAAGTATAGTTAAGTTTATTTACAAGTTTGATTTAAGAAAAGAAGTCTAAAAATGCAATGGCATAAGACCAAAGTTTCTATCTTTTTGCAAAATGGTCAAAGTTTAGAATAAAACAAGTTCAAACAAAGAAGATTTTTAAAAGGGAGGGAGAGATTTTGAAAATTTAAGAAATGGGGAGAAGATGAAGAGACTAATCATAATGACAAAACTAAAAGTTAAGACTTGAAAAGATCTGACCGATAGGTAGCAATCCAATAGACAAGAATGTCAATAAAAACCCAAATTCCCTTGGACATTTAGAATTAAGCAACACATAAATGCACAATTATATTATCTTTAAGAGTAAAGGCTTCAAATAAAGATAGCCACATCCAAGCTTAGCCACTCTATGATATTCTTCAAATTAGCCCATGCAACAGATGAATTCCATAACTCATAGGTTCAAAATAACAACTTCACAATGATCATGTTGCAGATGAACTCAGAGGGATCTTGAATGATGTGTCAGATGAAGTTTCAAATTGCAAGCACTTGGTTTCACAGAAAGTTGGCATTGGCCAAGTCCTTTAGCATAGGAATGTTGCCTAGATTCTAAGTCCCATTGTCCAAGATCAAGCCAAGAGCCCACACAAAAGTTTTTTTTAGGGTTTTTGTTGTTATTATGTACATTAATGGTCAAAGACCACACAAACAAGCAAAGTATACACAAACAAGATATATCACACAATATGGTCCAAATGGACAAAGTGAAAATTGCATTAACATAAACAATTAGAATGGTATGAATAATGGCAAATGAATAAAGACTAAAATTAAATGACATTAAAGTAAATGGCTTGAAATTAAAAGTTAGTTGTTAATGAGTTAGAAGTTAGTATTGTTTTGCTTTTTCTTTTCATTTTAAGTCATTCTTTGGAGAACACTCAACCCACTTCTCACAAGCATGGACCCTTGAGCCAAGACATCTTCCAAAGGAAGGAAAAAAGGTCAAGTTTCCTTATCGCTCTATTCGCAAGTGCACGAATCGCGTCAGAGTAATATAAAAGAATATCGATCCCACAGAGACCAAATCGTCAATCTATCGATTACTATCGTCACGATGTTTATCTAAGGCGGTATAAAAGAGATATTGATGTCGCAAAATAACAGTAAATAAACAAAATAATAAATATAGTGCAGATAAAGACATGTTTGAATGTATTTCACGTCAGTTAAACGATGTTTCTATTGTCTAAATAGAACTACTTATGGGGAAATATTTTCTACTCTTGAAAAGAATCCATTTAACAGGAAATGTCGCTTTCGCGTATTCAAAACCGAGTTTACCCTTAAATTAAGGCCTTTTATTGTCACTTATAAAAGATGCGCAGAACGCTAAAGTAGTAAACTTATTTTTAAGAAATAAGACTCGTAAACTTAGTTGAAAAGTGATTTTGATTTGGAAAGTTTACCCAAGAAGTTTCCTGATTTTAAATCTATCAACGCGTTCGAAAACAGTTTCAAAAATCGTTTTTCCTTAAAGTGATAAACATTCCTAGTTAACTAAGCCAGGGTGCTTTCGCGCTCCTTGAGTAGTTAAAACTAGCCAAGTTTGTTTCAGAAAACTCGAATTAAAAATCAAAACATCCTTTAAAGCATTTCTACAGATTCAATATGTGAAACATCTCTTTAACCGCGATCCTTACATTCTAACCTTTGAAAGATTTAGCCAGACATAGTAATACAAATAAACACGACGATATTGATCATGATGAAAAGTTGTTTTAGAATGTAAGGCATAAAGAACAAGTAAAGTGTGTAAAATAATTAAAACGAGCAATAAAGTAATGGCGAGAAATTTAAATAAAGTAAAGACAATGTCAGGAATTATATAAAGCAAAGCATGAAAAGAAATTAAATAAAGTAAAGCATAGCAAGAAATTAAATAAAGCAAAGCATGACAAGTAAAACAAATAAAAGCGATTACATTAGAACCTTCTCCAAACTGAGGCTTTGAATCTGGTACAAGGAAAATAAACCTCTGACTTTGAAGATAAAGACGACAACAAAATCAAAGTGATCCAACTCAATTACACTACGGTGCGATAACCCCTCGATGTGACAGATTACCGCTTTTACAGATGATAATATAATCTTAGTGTTGTAAACTAAGTTGGATGATTTGGAAATGAACTAGAACGACCTATTTATAGAGGAATTCAGCAGCTTGTAACGACCATGATGCCCTTCAATGTCTCCTTAGTGGGAACGTGAAATGCAAAGGTGGCGCCCGCCACCCCTTCATGGCACCCGCCATGTGTGTGAATGGGAAAGTTCATGGGATCATGGCGGTTAACTCCTGGTTGAGGCCTGATGTGTCATGGCTTCTCCTATAGCGGTCTCCATGCATAACGCCATGTGTACAATATTTGCCGAAAAACCCTAATTTTTGGTCTTTTTGCTTCGTTTCATCTACAAAGGTACCGAAAGAGCTAAATATATGAAAACAACATAAAAGAGAGCATAACACAAGCAAAATGGTAATAAAGACCTAACAAACATGTGAAATCCAAGTGAAAAACGTTGTGTGATTCAGTCTGATCAAATTCTCCCACACTTAAACCTTTGCTTATCCTCAAGCAAAACTCTTTATAGCTCATGCAAGAAAAACAATATCAACCAGAGTTAATTCAAGGCAAAAAGGCTTATAAGTTCAGTCAAGGAATGTATCGATAGGTACTAACGAATCAAACTAAGGATATTATAGTGACACTTCTTGCAAATGCGGTCGTAGGCTTCGTTCCTATACAAATCAATCCACATCACCCCACCATACCTAGGCCTTCTTTTCATATTTTTCAAGTCCTTTTCATTCAGGTGCAATCACATTAAGCCCTTTATCTGTACATACTCGTAGTAAGGTGACCGGTTAGTGATTATGATCTTAAGCATGGGGCTCTGGTACATAAGTTGGTGTAACCCCTTTATTTAACTGAATTTATAGCTGTGGGGGATTGGATCGTAATCCACCCTACCAAGTTCAGCACCAGATACCTCTGAACCAACCAACAATAGGCATATCATTATATATATATTTTTTTTTTCTTCTGCATGTTTCACAAATGTCTTTATTTTGCTGGGTTAAATGACCAACAATAGGCAAATCGTTTTTTTCTGCATGTTTCACAAATGTCTTTATCATGAGGACATAGGGGTTTGATCAAGCTTACTTTTGGTGAACTTCTTTCAAAATGATTTGAACATGTTTTGTACTTGAATTTTCCCAGCCAGTTTTGATCAATTTGCACATGCCAAATGATTTTTTGCCCAACATGACTTTTGTACCTTATTTCAAGAGCTTTCCAACCATTACTAACAATAGTCCTTGGGTTCAACCATTTGGGAGTTTAGAAATTATTTTCATGTATGTGCATTTTGGGTATTTTATGTTATAACTTGGTATGCAAGCATTTCCCACTTCATGTGCACGACCAAATGCATTTCATGTGAACTCAGCAATCTTTTGCAGTCATCCATGGCCCTTCCATACATCCACAAAGGCCCATACAATCAAATTTTAAAATCTCATGCACATGAGAGAAGTGTGTGATCAGCCACATTCAACTATAAATAAACACTTCATGAGCTTCATTTCACAACCTTTTGGAGATCACATATGCTGCTGCACTTTAACCATAGCCCTCACCAAAGGAATCACTCATAATTCAACATCATTAGCTGAATTTTAAAGCCAGATTCCTTAGCCAATCACTTTCACTACATTCACAGATCAAGAAGGAGCAAGGATCTTGGAGAATTTGTGACCAGAAGTTCATCAATTCAAAGGTATAATCTCAAACTTTTTGGATCTGAAACTCTTAATTCAATGTAGTTTGCTTGTGTTTCTGTGGTTCTCTGAAGTCCTCATACTTGAGGCAGGACTTTGATGCATTCAATTTTCCATTTCATGAGCAATCCGTGTGGACACCGTGATTTTCTCCTTCATCTTTCTCTCAATATAGGAAGAGTGAGAGAAATCCATTGGTACAGTGATGATCTACATCACAAGAGCTTTGTTTCCATGGCCTTGTTTTTCATTTTCGTTAAGATTCGTTTCTCTGCAACTTTGGTCGGAGTTTGTGTGTCTAGCCGGAGAAGATGGTGGTTTCCACCACCACCACCACGTGTTCTGACAAGGGCCCTTGGATCTCCTTCTCATGAACTAATCGTGTGCGTTCATTTTAATTACTTTATTTAATTCTCCATGTGGCGCGTTTGACTTGAGTGCACTGTGCGTTATCAGATCTAATTCGTGCCTTGTGCCACGTCAATTAATGAATGTGGATCAGATGGCTGTGCATTTTTGCTTATTTCATTCTCCTTTTATTTTCTTTTAATTCATTTCATTTTCAAATATTCAATTGAAGTCAGAAAAATATGAGACCAATTCCAAAAAAATTCTTGAAAAATTTAGTTTCATATTATGATTTTTAATTATTTTTGTGACTTCATTTGATATTTTTTATGAATTACTTGGTTTTTAATGGTTTTAATTCATTTTAAAATACTTTATGACTTTTAAAAAATACAAAAATATTTTCATAGCATCTATGGATCATGATAAGTCAATGAAAAATAGTCTCAACAATTTCTTCTTTGTTTTGAGATTATTTGAGATTTTAATTCATATTATGATATTTTTGGTTGTTTTTAATTGATTTTAATTACTTTCTGATTTCAAAAGTTTGTGAGAAAATTAGTCAAAGTTTGTTTGACTATGTTGAACCTATGAGAATTTAATTGGACTCATTGAAGTTGTTTTGAATTGGATTTGAGGTTCAACTTTGTTTGTTTATTTTTTATTTGTATTTTCTTTTAATTCAAAAAACCAAAAAGATATTGTTGACTTCTTGACTTGTTATCTTCATTTCTCTTCTGTTTGGTGTTGATTGAGGTTGAATTGATTCAACTTTGATCAAATTCATTGGATCTTGTGGTTTGAAAATCCTTAAGGATCATCACCTAGAAAGATGAATGAATTTGATCAAGGATGAGTTATCCCTTGATCAATTGGGATTGGTTGTTGACTTCTTACCCCCTCCCTTTCATCTTCATCCCTTTCTTTCCATCAATGACCAATGAGTAAAAGTCTTGAGGTTGGTCTTGACAAATGAGAAGTTTAACCTTCTTGATCCAAACCAAACTCAACTTGATCCATGATCAAGTGAGTTATTTTGTGTCAAAGATAGGCTGCTTCTTGGTCAAGAAAATAACCAAAAGTCAATACAAGGCCCTTCCCCTTTTGTTTGGCATGGAAAGTTTATGGAGCTTGGCTTACTAGTCATGACCTCTAACTTGTGTTCTTTGCCTATATTCTTATTGACCGGCCTCAGATAGGTGTGACCAGTATATTAGTCCATTTACGATTGCTTAACATAGCGCTACATTGTCTTATAACAAGCTAACATAACCTTACTAACTACTGACTTTAATTTGAGCTTTTAGTTATTTACTTTTAATGTCATTTATTTCTTGCTCATTATTCATCTTGATTTTCATCTTTGCTCACTTGAGCACATATTTTATGTTTATGTCATTTTTCTTTTGCTTATTTGAGCCCATTAATGTATATAAATATATTTCTATTTTGTGTTGTTTTGTGTTGTTTTGTGTTGTTTTGATGTGAACCAAAATGCAAAAGGAGAAAGGACTTAGAATTAGGATTTACCCATGCTTAAAGGAGTTCAAGAGCAACTAGGTCTCATGCCTTTAGAATGCAAAGTTTGTTGAAGAGCAACTAGGCCTCATGCCTTTAGAATGCTAAAATTCAAAGTTGATCTCAAAGGACTTCTCCTCAAACTTATTATTTGTCCATTCCCTTTATTGTGTTATGAGCTTTTTGATGTGTGCTTTTGTGTGATAGGGATCCCATCTTAAGATTGTGAAAGGAGGACCATTGTCATGAGTAGCCAAGTTAAGAGTCAAGCCAATTGGAGATCTTAGGAGCTTGAATTCAATTTATTGATTGCTTGTTTGTGTGCTAAATCCAAAGGAAATGAGCATCTTGAGTCATCTTTATGACTCCAAGAAAAGGAACTCTAAGGGTTATCTCTCCCCTCTTATCTTTGTTTGCTTTAGGAATATCCCTTCTCTCTTCTCCTCACTCTAACCAAGCCAAAAATCATTTTTAAAGCTTTGACTTTATTTCAAATTAGAAACCTAGGCCTTAAGCCTTTGACTTTTCAAAACCATTTTCTAAAATACTCATTGTAAATAAATTTTAATCCAACTTTGACCTCATTTTGTAAATAAATTTAACTTGTAAATATAACTCATTTCAAGTTTGTTTTGTGGTTCCAATGGTCACTTGTTTCACTCTTTTCAAAAACATTAGTCATAGGTTTGAGTTATCATAGTGGTTGATGTAAATCTCACTTCATCCTTAGTGTTGGATTATAAGCCTTCCATGCTTATTATAGGGTTAACCCCTCACTGGCATGTTGAAGCCTTCCTCACATGGTGGATTTTTGGTTTAGGTTGAGTTTTCTCTCTTTGATAACAAAAGACCTTAAGGCTTTTGATTAAAACCAATTCACCAATCTTTGAGATTTTTACCCCGAACTTCGAGGTTTTGATCCTCCTTTGTGATGGTACGTGGGCAATGGGTTCATCCATTCAAACAACAAAATTTGTAAATATAATCTAATCTCCTCTCATCCCTCCAATCTTTTGCACAAATCTTTTCACAAATACTAACCTACAACACATATTTGCAAAAAGGGTTCCCTTAGAGTACTAAGGATGTTTTCGGTGCGTAAAACCTTCCCATTTCATAACCAACCCCCTTACCTAGACCTTTGACATTTTTATTAGTTTTTGATTTGAAAAACTTCTTACCTTGGCTTTTGTTCGCTTTTTAGCCTTTCCTTTGGACAAATAAAAGTGCGGTGGCGACTCGAATTGTATGTTGACTTTTGGTTTAGTCAATAAACCTAAAAGTAATGAAAACCCCGCTACAGAAAAGTGGCGACTCTGCTGGGGAACTATCTCTAGTGGGTTTAGCCTACTTTTTGCTTGTATGTGTTATATGTTTATATTTATTTGTGACATATTTTTTGTGCAAATTTGGGATGAATGTATTGTTTGTAATGTATGAATTGCTTGATATATTAATTGCTTGTATGCTTGGTGGTTTCTTGTGAGATGAGTTTTATACCCGAACTCGAGTGCACTTATGATAGGAGAATGGCACAGTCATGTTGTCTTGTGTGGAGTTATTCCTCAATAAGTTAACTTGCAAGTCCATTCACTTGGTGGAGGTTTTATTGGGATCACTAATGTCACACGAGTAGTTGTGGTTAGGCATTACTCTTTCCAATATAAACCTTAGAAACCAAGGACCTTAGATACCTAGCCCATCTTGGCCTATTTTAGGACGTAGTGCGAAGGTCGTTCAAGTGTAAGACTTGAGGTGATTGTTACACGATACTACACTCATAAGAGTCCCTCTTGAGAATATTTTTGGAAGACGAGTAGTCGTTTTATCTGATAATATCCGAAAGATGGGATTATGACTATGGGAACCTTTTAGAACATGATTGTCAGGCTTAACCATAGTACACTCCTGTTGGGTGGTTCTTAACCGAGACTCCATGCTCGTGACTTACAATAAACCCATGATTCGTGATCGATCCATTCTCGTATATCCTCAAAATCAATGCAACTTGGGTGTTGATTAGGTGTAAACCATAATCCACCAAAATGGATGATTGATATTGACGATGTCTTGAGCCATCCCGTGACCTTTGTGTGGTGTGACTTGCTTGATCCTTGAGTGTGTTTGTTGCATTCAATCATCCATGAATTCATGCATCCATGCATTCATTTGCATTCATGTCATCAGCAATAAAGATTTTACAAGGAACTTAAAGGGTCTATTTGCAAATTTTCAGACATGGATAAGCAAAGAAGGAATACGAAGAAGTACAGTTTCAGACAACCCGACTTGAGAGAGTTAAGGCATTTGAAATCTTATGTATTAGAGCCTTTGGAGTTCAAAGCTCTCCATGGGAAACTTCTAGTTGTTCTTTCTACCAAGGTGGATGAAGGTCTGATGAGTGTGTTGGTGCAGTTCTACGATCCTCTGAATCAGTGCTTCACTTTTCCGGATTTCTAATTGTTGACTACATTGGAGGAGTATGCTTATCATGTGGGTATACCTGTTCTTGACCGATTTCCGTTCAGTGGTTTGGAGAAGATTCCGTCCTCTCAAGAGATTGCTGACATGCTTCACGTGAAGGTATCTGACATTGTTGCCAATATGACTACCAAGGGTGGAATTCAAGGTCTCCCGTCTGATTTTATGATTTCCAAAGCTACCTTTTTTGGGAAGGCCATGAGTAAGGAAACTTTTGAAGCCATATTTGTACTCCTCGTCTATGGGCTAGTGTTATTTCCCAACATCGACAACTTCGTGGATGTGAACGCTATTAGGCTTTTCTCTTCTCTTAATCATGTTCCGACTTTGTTGGGTGACACTTATTTCTCTTTGCATATGAGGAATGAAAAGGGTGGTGAATCCATTGTATGTTGTCTGCCTCTGTTGTACAAGTGGTTTATTTCACACTTGCCTCAGACGTTTGCCTTCAAGGAGAACAAGGGATGTCTACGGTGGTCCACGAGACTTATGTCTCTCACTAATGATGATATCTCTTGGTATAATCGTGTTTATGATGGTGTTAAGACTATTGATTCTTGTGGTGAGTTCTCCAATGTACCTCTTCTTGGTACATGTGGTGGAATTAACTACAATCCTACTTTGGCTCGTCGTCAGCTTGGGTTCCCCTTAAAGGATAAACCTAACAACGTTTCATTGGAAGGCTTATTCTTTCAAGAGGGTAAAGCTCCCCAAAACTTAAAGGGTAGGACGGTCTGCGCCTGGCGCAAGGTTCATAGCAAAGGGAGGAATGAGCTTGGTCCGAAGAACTGTGTTGCTTTGGAGCCTTACACCTCTTGGGTAAGGAAGAGAGCCCTCGAGTACCGCATGCCGTACGAGTATCCAAGACCTACCCTTATGGTTATGGTTGGGCCTTCAACCTTCCCTAATCAAGGAGTAGAGGAGTTGAGAGACGAAGACCGTTCGCGTGCTTGGGTTCGTGAGCGTGAGGAGCTTCTTCAGCAGCTCAAGGATAAGGATGCAATGATCAAGTTTCTAGAACATCAGGTTATTGATGAACCCGATGATATGGTTACTTCTCTCCTACCTAACTCATCTAGATTTTGGAAGAAGAGATATGATCAGCTCGCCAAGGAGAAGGCCGACATGGAAGCAGCTTTTGAGAGAGAGGTGAAGAGGCTTCGTGCGACGTATCTTCCGACCTCGAAGGCTTTGGACGATTGTTTCTAGGGCTCCATAGGATGTTTATTATCCTTTTCTCTTGTATTGTATTTGGTTACCGAGACTCTACTACTTCTTTGGTGTAAAAAGTTTCCAAATATTATATTGCTATGAGTATTCGACATATGTCTCAAAAAGTTCAATATTTTCAAAACATTTGCAAATAGATCCTTATAAAGTTCCTCCGATTAAAAATAAATCATATGCACGAGCATTACATGCATCATATGCATAAGCAGGTTTTGGTTCCGAGCTCTTGATACTGTGGTCTAATTCTTTGCTCTTTAATTATTTTGAAGACAAGCTGACGCACCAGTACAACACTCGAGCCAACCGTCCAAAGATCATGGAACACCTTGAGCAAGAGAACTGAGATTTAAAAGAGGAGATTGTCCGACTGACTGCCATGATGGAGTCAGTTCTTGCTGCTCAGAGCCAAGCTTCTCCAACTCCTGTAACTCCTCCCGCGAGGATAGTCATTTCTGAAGTGGTTACCTCAACAGTGCCTGCTGCCACCGCCCACTTCGCTCCGAATCTGCCTGCTGGATTCCCTTGGGGAATTCCACCCAATTTTGTGCCAGAGGGTTTTGCTCCCACTTTTGCTTCGATATAGACGTCTAGCCCGGTCATGTTTGTGCCACCTCCCGTTGTGCACACTTTGCCGCGTATGGAAGACACCATCTATCATTCTGAGCCATCTGAGGGCCGGGACGTTTATGAAAAGATGGATGAGATGAAGGATCAATTCCTTGAGCTGTGCAGGGAACTAAAAATGCTGAGAGGCAAAGATCTTTTTGGGAAGAGTGCTGCTGAACTATGCTTGGTGCCCAATGTGAAAATCCCAGTCAAATTCAAAGTGCCTGACTTTGAGAAGTACAAGGGAAACTCGTGTCCATTCAGTCATCTTGTGATGTATGCCCGCAAGATGTCGACCCAGACAGATAATGATCTACTACTGATTCACTATTTCCAGGATAGCCTGACAGGTGTTGCGCTCCGTTGGTATATGGGGATAGAGAGTGCAAGCATCCGCACTTTCAATGATCTAGGAGAGGCTTTTGTGAAACTGTATAAGTACAACATGGTCATGGCTCCGGAAAGAGATCGGTTGAGGGCGATGTCTCAAAAAGACAAAGAAACCTTCAAGGAATATGCCCAGAGGTGGAGGGAGTTGGCAGCTCAGATAGTGCCACCCTTGGAGGAGAAGGAGATGACAAAGATATTTCTGAAGACGTTGAGCTCTTTCTATTATGAGTGCATGATTGCTAGTGCTCCCTCAGACTTTACCGAAATTGTAAATATGGGGATGAGGCTAGAAGAGGGAGTCCGTGAAGGACGTCTGTCCCGTGATGATTCTTCGGCAAAGAAGTATGGAGGATTTTCCAGGAAGAAGGAAGGGGTGACTCATGTTGTTTCTTCCCATAATAAAAGAAGACCCTCTGTGAGGAGGAAGGAAGTCCGACCCGTCGTCAACCAACACCAGGTGGCTCATATAGCACCTGTTTTTAGAGAGCTCAACAACCACAACAACAATCTCGTCAACAACAATAGGCTTACCAGCCTCGCAACAATAGGGTGACTTTTGACCCGATTCCTATGACCTACGCTGAACTGTATCCTTCCTTGATTTATAGGAAGATGATAACTCCATGTGATCCTCCTACTGTGCCAGCCAATCCTTAATGGTGGTACAATCCTGAACTTCATTGTGTGTATCATTCCGGTGCGCCCGGGCATGACGTGGAGAATTGCTTTCCGTTGAAGACCAAGGTGCAAGATCTTGTGAGGAGTGGGATACTATTCTTTAAGGATGTAGGCCCGAATGTTAAGAAGAACCCATTGCCCGAGCATGGGAAAGCGGTTGTCAACATGGTTCAGGGTTGTCATGGCAAGTATAAGGTCCTTTATGTGAATAATATAAGGCAATCCTTGGTAGAGATGCATAGGCTGTTGTGTGAGCACAATCATTATATGCACGATCATGATAGGTGCCAGGTGTGCACTGTTAGTGAAAGAGGATGCCGCAAAGTAAGAAGGGACATCCAAGAGATGCTAGACCAAGGGATGATTGAGATACTTCAGAATTGTAATGAGGATGAAGTTGATGTTATCACTCCTGTGTTCAAAATTCCTGATCCTGTTGTCATCAAGTATGATGGCGGCAAAAAGAAGGTGGTGCCAACTCTTGTGATTAAGCCAGCGGGCCCTGTCCCGTATGTGTTAGATAAAGCGGTCTCGTACCGATACAATGTTGTTATGCTGGAAGATAGGAAGGAGGTGTCGTTGCCCTCAACCTCTGTTGTAAGCATATCTGATGTTAGTGGAGTGATCCCGTAGTGGTCGTGTTTTCTCGGCTCAGCCGAAATCCCATAAAGACATCGTGAAAAGAGATGTTGTCAGTCCTGCCGATCCCGTGGGGTCTTCTTCTTCAAATCATTCTATTCCTGTTGTGAAGGGTGTTGACCTTGTTGTTGTCAAAGCTGATAAAGCTCCTATCCTGGTTGGCCAGTCTAGCATATTAAGAGAGGATGGTGAGGAGATGCTAAGGCTCATCAAGAGGAGCGAGTACAACGTTGTGGAGCAGTTGCTTCAAACTCCATCAAAGATATTTGTCCTATCTTTGATGATGAATTCAGAGCCACACCGTAAAGCGTTGCAAAGGGTGTTGGATGTGGCATATGTGGACCATGATGTCACAATTGAACAGTTTGATAGCATCGTTACAAATATAACTGCCTGCAACAATTTGAGCTTCTGCGATGATGATCTTCCCGAGGAGGGAAAAGACCATAATTTGGCCTTACATATCTCTATGAACTGCAAAGACGATGCCTTGTCCAATGTTTTGGTGGACACAGGGTCATCACTTAATGTATTGCCAAAGTCCACTCTTACCAAACTTTCATATCAGGGGCCTCCCATGAGGCAGAGTGGAGTGGTAGTAAAAGCTTTCGATGGATCGCGTAAGATTGTGATCGGTGAATTAGACCTCCCGATCAAGATTGGACCTAGTGACTTCCAGATCACTTTCCAAGTTATGGACATACATCCGTCATACAGTTGTTTTCTTGGTAGACCATGGATTCACGAGGCAAGCGCCGTGACATCCACCCTGCACCAAAAGTTGAAGTTCGTCAAGAACAAGAAGTTGGTGGTGATAGGGGGAGAGAAAACTCTCTTGGTCAGCCATTTATCTTCCTTTTCCTACATTGATGCTGAGGATGAGGTTGGAACTCCATTTCAAGCCTTATCTATTGCTGAGCCTTCTAGGAAAGGACTTTCTTCATTTGTCTCCTATAATAACGCGAAGTTGGCCATCGAGCATGGTGCAACTAATGGTTTGGGGAAGATGATAAAGATGGAAGATGATAAATCCCGAGCTAGTATAGGGTATTCTTCTGGTGTTTCTAATGATCTTGGGTTGTTTCAGAGTGGAGGTTTCATCCACACCGTTGAAGATCGAGAAGCTGCTGCCATCATTGAAGAAGATGAAGAGGAAAACCTCGGCAACTTTGTCATACCTAGAGGGATCTGCAATAATTGGGTTGCTGTGGATGTTCCAACAGTTATCCATAAGTCAACGTAATATGTTCATTTTCTTTAAAAACCCTTCTCCCATGCCAAAAGGAGAAGTGAAGACATTGTTGGCATAATTGATTAATACAATGATATTCATTCAATAATTGCATGTTAAATGTTTGTTTTCCAAATTATTTTTCATTTTTGCTTTTCGCATGAAATTGGTCATCACCATAAAACCCTAAAAAAGAGAATAAAATCAATTTTTCATCTGCATAATGATTTGCCTTGTTTGAATTCTGAAATCTCTTTTATACTCAAAATCATTATGCAGGTTAATCAAACCCATTGAACATAATGACCCAACACCATCTCCAAACTTTGAGTTCCCTGTATTTGAGGCAGAAGAAGATGATGTTGAAGAGATTCCTGATGAGATTACCCGTCTGCTTGAGTACGAGGAGAAGGTCATTCAGCCACATATTGAGAATCTGGAAACCGTCAACTTGGGACCTGAAGACTGCAATCGTGAAGTGAAGATTGGGGAACTCCTTGAAGAGTCTGTTAAGAAGGGGTTGATTGAGTTGCTACGAGAATATGTCGACGTCTTTGCCTGGTCGTATGAAGACATGCCTGGTCTAGATACTGATATCGTGCAACATTTGTTGCCGTTAAAGCCTGAGTGTGTGCCTGTGAAGCAAAAGCTCAGAAGAACTCATCCTGATATGGCAGTGAAGATTAAAGAAGAAGTACAAAAGCAAATTGATGCGGGGTTTCTGGTGACTTCTACATATCCTCAATGGGTGGCCAATATTGTGCATGTACCTAAGAAAGACGGAAAAGTCCGAATGTGTGTGGATTACCGTGACTTGAATAAAGCTAGTCCAAAAGATGATTTTCCTCTACCACACATTGATATGTTGGTACACAATACAGCTAAATTCAATGTCTTTTCATTTATGGACGTATTTTCCGGTTATAATCAATTAAAATGGCACCCGAGGATATGGAGAAGATAACATTCATCACACCTTGGGGAACATTCTATTATCGAGTGATGCCCTTTGGTTTGAAAAATGTCGGAGCCACATATCAACGTGCTATGACTACCTTGTTTCATGACATAATGCACAAGGAGATCAAGGTGTATGTCGACGATATGATTGCAAAGTCGAAAATGGAAGTTGAACATGTAGAACACTTGTTGAAGCTTTTTCAGCGTTTGAGGAAATATAAACTCCGCTTGAATCCGAACAAGTGTACATTTTGAGTCCATTCCGGCAAGTTATTGGGCTTTATTGTCAGCGAGAGAGGTATTGAAGTTGATCCTGCCAAGGTCAAAGCAATACAAGAAATGCTTACGCCCAAAACTGAGAAGCAAGTCTGAGGTTTTCTTGGCCGCTTGAATTATATTTCGAGATTTATATCCCACATGACTACCACATGTGCGCCTATATTCAAGCTCCTCTAGAAAGATCAGCGTCATGATTGGACCGAGGATTGCCAAAAGGCCTTTGACAGTATCAAAGAGTATTTGTCTGAGCCTCCGATTTTGTCTCCACCTGTTGAAGGGAGACCATTGATTATGTACTTGACTGTGCTTGATGACTCCATGGGTTGTGTCCTTGGTCAGCAAGATGAATCAGGAAAGAAAGAATATATAATATACTACTTGAGTAAGAAGTTCACCGACTGTGAGTCTCGGCACTTAATTCTTGAGAAGACATGTTGTGCTTTGGATTGGGCTGTTAAGCGTTTACGCCAGTATATGTTGAATCATACAACTTGGTTGATATCCAAAATGGATCCGATCAAGTATATCCTTGAGAAGCCTGCTTTAACTGGGAGAATTTCCCGTTGGTAGATGTTGTTATCTGAGTATGATATTGAGTATCGATCTCAAAAGCTATTAAAGGTAGTATCTTGGTTGACCATTTGGCGCATAAACCAATTGAAGATTATCAGTCTGTGCAATACGACTTCACTGATGAGGAGATTCTGTATTTGAAAATGAAAGATTGTGATGAGCCTACGCTCAATGAAGGGCCAGAGCCTGGTTCCCGATGGGGTATGGTGTTCGATGGCGGTGTAAATCAGTATGGAAATGGTATTGGGGCAGTGATTATTACTCCTAAGGACACACATTTTCCTTTTACAACAAGGCTAACTTTCAAATGCACGAATAATATGGCGGAGTATGAGGCTTGTATTATGGGTTTGGAAGAATGTATTGATCTTAGGATCAAACATCTTGATGTTTATGGCGATTCGGCCCTTGTTGTTAATCAGATTAAGGGTGAGTGGGACACGAATCAGCCTGGCCTTATCCCATATAGAGATTATACGAGGAGGATTTCAACTTTCTTTACTAAAGTTGACTTCCATCATATTCCTCGAGATGAGAATCGGATGGCGGATGCTCTCGCTACGCTTGCTTCAATGATTTTTGTTTAATTATTGGAATGAAGTTCCAAATATTACTGTGATGCACCTGGATAGACCAGCTCATGTGTTTGCAGTCGAGGAAGTGAAAGATGATAAGCTGTGGTATTATGATATCAAGTGTTTTCTCCAAAGTCAGACTTACCCGCCGGGGGCATCTGTTACAGATAAGAAGACTTTGAGGAGATTATCTGGCAGTTTCTACCTTAATGGTAAGGTGCTTTACAAGAGGAATTTTGACATGGTTCTGCTCAGATGCGTGGATAGACACGAAGTAGACCTGTTGATGACTGAAGTCCATGAGGGTTCATTTGGTACTCATCCCAATGGATATGACATGGCGAAAAAGATGTTAAGAGCAGGTTACTATTGGCTGACAATGGAGTCTGACTGTTGCAAGTTTGTGAAGAAATGCCACAAGTGTCAGATTTATGCGGATAAGATTCATGTTCCCCCGACGCTTCTGAATGTTATTTCCTCACCATGGCCTTTCTTCATGTGGGGAATTGACATGATTGGCATGGTTGAGCCTAAGGCGTCAAACGGTCACCGTTTTATTCTCGTAGACATTGATTACTTCACCAAGTGGGTTGAAGCGGCATCGTATGCAAATGTGACAAGGCAGGTGGTTGTGAGGTTTATCAAGAACCAACTCATATGCCGATATGGTGTGCCAGACAAGATCATTACTGATAATGGATCTAACTTGAACAATAAAATGATGAAAGAGCTGTGTAGTGAATTCAAGATTGCACATCATAATTCTTCTCCGTATAGACCCA
Source organism: Lathyrus oleraceus (assembly GCF_024323335.1). NCBI lineage: Eukaryota > Viridiplantae > Streptophyta > Magnoliopsida > Fabales > Fabaceae > Lathyrus > Lathyrus oleraceus. The sequence continues at coordinate 183,085,247 of NC_066580.1, read as the reverse complement.
AGATGAATGGAGCTATTGAAGCTGCTAACAAGAACATCAAGAAGATTATCCAGAAGATGGTTGTTACGTACAAATATTGGCATGAGATGCTGCCATTTGCCTTGCATGGCTATCGTACGTCCGTCCGCACTTCAACAGGGGAAACCTCTTTCTCTCTTGTATATGGCATGGACGTTGTGCTCCACGTAGAGGTCGAGATCCCATCAATGAGAGTCTTGATGGAAGCCAAGTTGACTAAGGCTAAATGGGTTCAGAGTCGTTATGACCAACTGAATTTGATTGAAGAGAAGAGATTAACTGCCATGTGCCATGGTCAGTTGTATCAACAAAGGATGAATAAAGCCTTTGATAAGAAGTTCAAGCCTCGTATGTTCCGAGAAGGTGACCTCATACTCAAGAAAGTCTTGTCTTTCGCACCCGATTCTAGGGACAAGTGGACTCCAAACTATGAAGGTCCATACGTTGCTAAGAGAGCCTTTTCAGGCGGTGCTCTGTTGCTCACAACTATGGATGGGGAGGATTTCACTCGTCCTGTGAATTCAGATGCAGTCAAGAAATACTTTGCCTAAAAATAAAAACACAATAGCTTGCTAAGTTGAAAACCCGAAAGGGCGGCTTAGGCAAAAATGAGCGTCTCGGTGGATTGAAAACACGAAAGGGCGATCCAGGAAAAAGTTAGAGACATGAAAAAAAGAATATATATTCCGCTATATTGAGTACCTCACCCTGGGGCAATCTAGGTAAAAATTAGGGATTTGGCAAGTAACTGCATCCTGACAAGACTTTGTTCTACAACTGTCATCTATCAAAGATTCTCGCTCAGTCATCATTAACTTAAGTTTCGAATACAGTGGATTCAAATTTTGTGGAGAAATGGTCATTATGTTCAATGTACCCCTTTTTCCATGTATATCACCAATTTCAAATTTGTAAAGATCCATGGAGTCTCGCCATTTGTGGACTACCATTCTTTTAAATAAATTTGAGCCTTTATCCAATTCTTTGCACTCTTATTTGTTTCTGTTTAACAAACGTTTGCATGTTTTAATTGATGAATATCATTGTTTTAAACAAATAATTTTTTCATAAATAAAATGTTTTAAACAAAGTGAACATTCACAGTGACTGAAAGGATAAGAGGAATGTCCTCAATGCTTTCCCAAGAATAGTATGATCACCAAAGGATAAGACATTTGTTCATATTCTGGCATCCTCGCTCCTTATATCCTCTTCATCAGCTTTCAAGTTGTCTCCCGAGCGAGCGCTGAAAGAATGATACATCATCAACTTCAAAGAGAGTGTGGTATGAGAAGTTCTCCTTGATGGCAGTGGTTTGATCTGTCTTATGGATTATTTTCCCCTAGTTGGATGTTCATCCAATACATTCCTGGGTAGTTTGTTTGTGTATACATACTTCTTTCTCCCGCAAAGTTTTAGCAATCCATGATTGGTATATGTGTGATTTGTGAATAATCCCTTCTTTTCCATTTTTGCCTCGATACTTTAGAGATGTGTATCCCTCTATATCAGGCACTAGCATTTGTGTTTTATCAATTATATGGTTGTCATCCCTTGTGTGGACTGACCTAAAATCCCTTATAGATTGATAAAAGTTGATATGCTTTAAGTTGAGAATATTTCCTTACTGTCTACTCACGAGGAAGATTGTCTTTCCCCAGCATGAGTAAGAATCTCCAGTGGAGTAAGCATGTGTTCCCTGCAGAGCTACCTTTCCGGATAATTGTTTCCTCAACAGGAAGTTGCCTAATGAAGTTGGTGAAGGGCTTATTCCCCATTTCATTTATTTTGAAAGGAGGTATCCCCGGTATGTCACTTGTTGATGAAGGACTCATTTCCATTTTCCCCAGCCAGGGTAGTTTCCTCAAGAGCATTTGCAGCTTGTCCCTAGTAGGGTTGCCAGATCGGAGTTTGATATTTGTATCTCCTCCGAGTCTGAATATTTCTTCTAGCATTAAGAGCTGGTGGTGAAAATGTTGTTTCCTTCCCCAGTGGAGCAAAATGCTATTATTCCCCTTTGTAGAGTTTCCTCTCTGGCAGATAGAATGGATTGTTTTGATTGATGTACATCTGATTGGTGGTTGTTCCCCACAGAGTTTCACATCATTCCTTGATAAACTTCCCCATTAGAGTATGTTATCTATGTTTTTACCCATATAACGGTAGTAGATAATATATCTCATGCACTCTTCAGTCGAAGTCTTTTCCTTCCCCAGTCGAGTAAGATTCGTATTTCCTTGTGGAATCGAATATCCATCCTGTAATTCGAGTTTGCTTTTTCAACCCTCCTTTCGGATGATGAGTGTCTTGGATATGTTCCCAATTCACGCCTGGTTGGTCACCTATTATATACCCAGTAACCGGTATCGCTGGTGTTCCTTCCTTCTGCTCCCTATTATGACTTTTTGTCCCCTGTGGAGTCAGATTTTCCTGAGTTGAGATGTGCCTTTTGGGTCCTCCTCAGATGTTTCGGATGATTGATATATTTCACCCTTATACTGGTCTTAGATATTCTTTTTTCCCTGAGCGTGTTGTTCTCTCACCCAGTAACCGGTGTTTTGGTAGCATGTCTCTCTTTGAGTTTATCACCTAGTAACTGGTAATATCTCGTTGTTTCTTTCTCAGCCGCGTCCTTTGTGGACATCCCTGTCTGAGTCCGGATTTTATCTGATGTATCCTTTGTGGATAGTTTTACTGTATTGGCATATTCCCTAATACATGTATCTTTGCGTCATCTCGAGTCTTTCCATTGATTTCTTTTCGTAGAATCCCCTCGTGTCTCCCAGCAAGTTTTCAAGTCGTGACCTACTCACGCATTTTTACCTTATTTCCCCCCAGAGTCTCTGTCTCCCTAGTGAGTGTGTTACTCCTATGGATCTTCAGTTCCTCCCGATTTCTTTTCCTTTGTGGCAATTATTCACCATGAATATTTTATTTTGCATGCATACATTTGCATCATGAGGTCTCTTAGGGACCAAAATTCGTCTCTTTGTTATTATTTAAGCTCATTCTATCTCGTCGAGACGAAGATTTTAACCTTTATATCTCCGGCTAGAACGAACTTAAATAGGGGAATCTGTAAGACCCTAACTTTGACCCTAAAATCCCTCATGGCATCATGTTACTTCACAAGTGCATTGCCTCAAGGATCATAGCATGTTTGGCTCTTTAACCCTAGGGCTGTGACTTGTTTGAGTGTTTTGAGATCACCAAGCATACTAGTATAGTATATTATTGCTTTTCTTATTTTATTACTAACCAAAAGCACAAAAATATGTCACTAACTCTTTTTGTTTTGAAGCTCAAGTGATCATGTGCTCCACAATGCTCCTAGGAGGCTCCTAAGCCCAATGAAGTGGCTAGATGAAGATGAGAAGAAAAAATGCATGATAATGGTCCACATAGCTCCTAATCATCATATATGTCTCCCAAGTATCTCAATTTGCCAATTTGCCCAAGATAACCCAAGGGGCTTGAAGATTGTTTCCCAAGGAAACCCTAATTTCACTGTGTTTTGACTGTGCCTTGCCCATGAAGCAATCTCAATCTCTGATCAAATTTAATCAAGGGAAGTTCTTTCATTCATCATTTTATTCATATATGAGCCTATCTGAGTCCCCTCAATCATTTATTCATCAAGATTGGAAGTTTGGCCTTGAAAAGTTGACTAGTCAAGTCATCTGACTAAGTTGAGGATCAATGAGATATAATTTTTGATGTATTTGTAAAATGAAGATAACCCCAAATGAAACAATGTTCCTAATAACCATATGATCAACTTTAATGTTCATAAAAAATCTATTTGAAGCTTGGAAGGTCATCATTCATTTCAAAACATTATAGGTCATTTTGAATGAAACCCTAATTTTGGGTCAACTTTCCAAGAGAATAACTTCCTTAATTTTTATGATTTTGAGGTTAGACCAAAGGCATTGGAAATCTTTAGATATCTAATTCAAATATTATGTTGGACAAAATTTCATAATACTAAAATAAATACATGTGATAATGCAAAACATTAAAGGTCATCTTGGACCTAATTCATTGAATTTGAAAAAGTACCCAACTTCAAATGCCCATAACTTTGTCATAGAAAATCCAAATGATGCAAACTTTGAGTCTAGATTGACCATATTGAAATGATCTACAACTTTTAGGTTGGATATTTTTTCATTTGAAGCTTGTATCATGAGGACAGAGGGGTTTGATCAAGCTTACTTTTGGTGAACTTTTTTCAAAATGATTTGAACATGTTTTGTACTTGAATTTTCCCAACCAGTTTTGATCAATTTTCACAAGCCAAATGATTTTTTGCCCAACATTACTTTTGTTCCTTATTTCAAGACCTTTCCAACCATTACTCACAATAGTCCTTAGGGTCAACCATTTGGGAGTTTCGAATTTATTTTCATGTATGTGCATTTTGGATATTTTATGTTATAAATTGGTATGCAAGCATTTCCCACTTCATGTGCATGACCAAATGCCTTTCATGTGAACTCATCAATCTTCTGCAGTCATCCATAGGTCTTCCACACGTCCACAAAGGCCCGTGCAATCAAATTTCAAATTCTCATGCACATGAGAGAAGTGTGTGATCAGCCACATTCAACTATAAATAAACACTTCATGAGCTTCATTTCACAACCTTTTGGAGATCCCATATGCTGCTGCACTGAAACCATAGCCCTCACCAAAGGAATCACTCATATTCAGCATCATTAGCTAAATTTTAAAGCCAGATTCCTTAGCCAATCACTTCCACTACATTCACAGATCAAAAAAGAGCAAGGATCTTGGAGAATTCGTGGCCAGAAGATCATCAATTCAAAGGTATAATCTCAAACTTTTTGGATCTGAAACTCTTAATTCAATGTAGTTTGCTTGTGTTTTTGTGGTTCTCTGAAGTCCTCATACTTGAGGCTAGACTTTGATGCATTCAATTTTCCATTTCATGAGAAATCCGTGTGGACACCATGATTTTCGCCTTCACCTTTCTCTCAATATAGGAAGAGTGAGAGAAATCCATTGGTACAGTGATGATCTACATCACAAGCGCTTTGTTTTCATGGCCTTATTTTTCATTTTCGTTAATTCTCTACAACTTTGGCCGGAGTTTGTGTGTCTGGCCGGAGAAGATGGTGGTTTCCACCACCACCACCACGTGTTCTGACAAGGGCCCTTGGATCTCCTTCTCAGGATCTAATCGTGTGCGTTCATTTTAATTACTTCATTTAATTCTCCATGTGGCGTGTTTGACTTGAGTGCACCGTGCGTTATCAGATCTAAGTCGTACCTTGTGCCACCTCAATTAATGAATGTGGATCAGATGGCTGTGCATTTTTTGCTTATTTCATTCTCCTTTTATTTTCTTTTAATTCATTTTATTTTAAAAAATTCATTAAAAATTCATTTTAAGTCAGAAAAATATGAGACCAATTCCAAAAAAATTCTTGAAAAATCTAGTTTCATATTATGGTTTTTAATTATTTTGTGACTTCATTTGATATTTTTTTATGAATTACTTGGTTTTTAATGGTTTTAATTCATTTTAAAATACTTTCTGACTTTTAGAAAATACAAAAATATTTTCATAGCATCTATGGATCATGATAAGTCAATGAAAAATAGTCTCAACAATTTCTTGTTTGTTTTGAGATTATTTGAGATTTTAATTTATATTATGCTATTTTTGGTTATTTTTAATTGATTTTAATTCTGATTTAAAAAATTTGTGAGAAAATTAGTCAAAGTTTGTTTGACTATGTTGAACCTATGAGAATTTAATTGGACTCATTGAAGTTGTTTTGAATTGCATTTGAGGTTCAACTTTGTTTGTTTATTTGTTATTTGTATTTTCTTTTAATTCAAAAAATACCAAAAAAATATTATTGAATTCTTGACTTGTTACCTTCATTTCTCTTCTGTTTGGTGTTGATTGAGGTTGAATTGATTCAACTTTGATCAAATTCATTGGGTCTTGTGGTTTGAAAAACCTTAAGGATCATCACCTAGAAAGATGAATGAATTTGATCAAGGATGAGTTATCCCTTGATCAATTGGGATTGGTTGTTGACTTCTTACCCCCTCACTTTCATCTTCATCCCTTTCTTTCCATCAATGGCCAATGAATTAAAGTCTTGAGGTTGGTCTTGACAAATGATAAGTTTAACCTTCTTTGATCCAAACCAAGCTCAACTTGATCCATGATCAAGTGAGTTATTTTGTGTCAAAGATAGGTTGCTTCTTGGTCAAGCAAATAACCAAAAGTCAATACACAGCCCTTCCCCTTTTGTTTGGTATGACAAGTTTATGGAGCTTGGCTTACTAGTCATGACCTCTAACTTATGTTCTTTGCCTATATTCTTATTGACCGGCCTCAGATAGGTGTGACTACTATATTAGTCCACTTACGATTGCTTAACATAGCGCTACATTGGCTTATGACAAGCTAACATAACCTTACTAACTACTAACTTGAATTTGAGTTTTAAATTCTTGTTATTTACTTTTAATGTCATTTATTTGTTGCTCATTTTTCATCTTGATTTTCATCTTTGCTCATTTGAGCTCATTATTGTATATAAATATATTGTTATTTTGTGTTGTTTTGTGTTGTTTTGATGTGAACCAAAATGCAATATGAGAAACGACTTAGAATTAGGATTTACCCATGCTTAAAGGAGTTCAAGAGCAACTAGGCATCATGCCTTTAGAATGCAAAATTTGTTGAAGAGAAACTAGGCCTCATGCCTTTAGAATGCTAAAATTCAAAGTTGATCTTAAAGGACTTATCCTCAAACTTATTCTTTGTCCATTCCCTTTATTGTGTTATGAGCTTTTTGATGTGTGCTTTTGTGTGATAGGGATCCCATCTTAAGATTGTGAAAGGAGGACCATTGTCATGAGTAGCCAAGTTATTAGCCAAGTCAATTGGAGATCCTAGGAGCTTGAATTCAATTTATTGATTGCTTGTTTGTGTGCTAAATCCAAAGGAAATGAGCATCTTGAGTCATCTCTATGACTCCAAGAAAAGGAACTCCAAGGGTTATCTCTCCCCTCTTATCTTTGTTTGCTTTAGGAATAGCCCTTCTCTCTTCGCCCCACTCTAACCAAGCCAAAAATCATTTTTAAAGCTTTGACTCTATTTCAAATTAGAAACCTAGGCCTTAAGCCTTTGACTTTTCAAAACCATTTTCCAAAATACTCATTGTAAATAAATTTTAATCCAACTTTGACCTCATTTTGTAAATAAATTTAACTTGTAAATATAACTCATTTCAAGTTTGTTTTGTGGTTCCAATGGACACTTGTTTCACTCTTTTCAAAAATATTAGTCATAGGTTTGAGTTATCATAGTGGTTGATGTAAATCTCACCTCATCCTTAGTGTTGGATTATAAGCCTTCCATGCTTATTATAGGGTTAACCCCTCACTAGCATGTTGAAGCCTTCCTTACATGGTGGATTGTTGGTTTAGGTTGAGTTTTCTCTCTTTGATAACAAAAGACCTTAAGGCTTATGATTAAAACCAATTCACCAATCTTTGAGATTTTTACCCCGAACTACGAGGTTTTGATCCTCCTTTGTGATGGTACGTAGGCAATGGGTTCATCCATTCAAACAACAAAATTTGTAAACATAATCTATTCTCCTCTCATCCCTCTAATCTTTTGCACAAATCTTTTCACAAATACCAACCTACAACACATATTTGCAAAAAGGGTTTCGTTAGAGTACTAAGGATGTTTTGGGTGCGTAAAACCTTCCAATTTCATAACCAACCCCCTTACCTAGATCTCTGACATTTTTATTAGTTTTTTATTTGAAAAACTTCTTACCTTGGCTTTTGTTTGCTTTTTAGCCTTTCCTTTGGAAAAATAAAAGTGTGGTGGCGACTAGAATTGTATGTTGACTTTTGGTTTAGTCAATAAACCTAAAAGTAACGAAAATCCCTCTACAGTCATAGTCATCATCGGTCCCTTGCCCATCGTCCATAGGAACGTTAGGTGGCAAAGGACCGGTAAAAGGTGGAGCATCGAGATCATACGTCCAGTTCCTTGCATGTCGCACGTTTGTACGCTGAGAGCAAGGTAAAACAACATTGGGTATAGCTACACCATGGATCATGAGGTTATAACCACCTTCTCGCCGCACCTTGCATAATTTCATATCCTTCAAAAAATTTAAGTTAATGGTGCAGTGAGTGAGTGGTTCTAAGGTGGCTAACTCAACGTTGAGATTTAATGCTCTAGAAATAGAAGTAATTAAACCACCAAAAGAAATGGTTCCTCCCTTTTTAAGAATGGCGGACATATGTGCAAGCATAAAGGGAACAAGATTGATCCTTCGATTATTGAGGCAACCCTTTAAAACTAGCGACTCGCGAGCATTTACTTTATTAGAATTCTCCCGACCGAAAATAGTACATGCCAAAAGATATCGAAAAATACGGATGGCCGGGTTATGAATATTGGAAGCTAAAATTCCTTCAAAGGAAGTGACAGCCACATTTGATAATCTATTCCAAAAAGTAAATGCTTCGAGTGCGCATTCAGCATCTAAGGGTGTCTCACAGATGGCACCCTCTCCGTAAGGCATTCCTAACAAACTTGCTAAAACATCAGTAGTGTACTCATATTCAATATTAAACATTCTAAAACATACGGTACCAACCGTGCTAGCATTGCCAGGATAAACAGTGTAAATTAGGAAACTCAAAAATTCCCTAGTCAGCCTATCATAAGTGGGTGCTTTATTAGCAAAAATATCATGTAATCCTAAAGTATCAAGCATATGAAAAACACTATGGTACGTCCCTAAATATTACAAACAATCTTTGTCTACATACCTGGTAGCGAGAATTTCCCTTGATTGCAATTTTTGTAAAATTTTATTTTGTCGCTCTCTGGGTTTTCCTCCACGAAGAATGATGTTGTTGAACTCCATTTCGGCCATTGATGGTGAGTGAAGAGAAAAATGGGTGTTTATGGAAAGGAAGTGAAAAATGGAGTTTTAGTGGGTTATTGGTGGAGAAATGGATGACTGAAGTTTGGAAATGGTAATGGCTTGGAGTTAAAATGAGGAAGTTGGGATTTTTCGTGGACTTTGGTGGAGTTGGGAGGAGGAGAAAATGGGTTTTGAGAGGTTGAAGAAGGTGAAAATGGTGAAATTGGGGATTCTGTCCTGTTAAATGTTCAGACCTCATGGCGCCCGCCATGGATTCAGAATTGGTTAGGCCGGATTTGTTCATTGCTTCTTGGGCCACAACTTTTTGTCTTCATTTTTGCATATATAAAATAAAATAAAATGTACATAAAAACAGAATAATAACAATGCATATATATATATATATATATATATATATATATATATGTGTGTGTGTGTGTGTGTGTGTGTGTGTGTGTGTGTGTGTGTGTGAAGAGTTAGTAATAAGTCACGGGTCGAGAGATCCTAGGAAATAAAAAGAAAGCATAAAGTCAAAAGGAACAATAAAAACAAGCATAAATAATAAACAATGGGAAATAGGTAAATCAAACGGCATCTCTCTATCAGTGATAGCATCAATGCTCAGGGAATAATGGAGTCTCCTCGACTTCGTATCCTCAGAGCTCTGCGATCTGGTGTTGGAGGTCGGCGATCTCATTGTTCAGTATATCGGCTTCAGTGGCATGTGTGGCATCTGACACTTCGACCAGCAAAGCAACATCAGCGAGCTCCTGGCGGAGCTGGGCTATATCCATATGGAGCTTAACCAGCTCTGAATGCATGCTTGGACTCCGAAGATTTGGATTATTGGTGAGGACTTTGATTCTGGTAGGTGCGATTCTCTTCTCATCTACTGTCTCGCCTTGGCCTTCTATGGCATGGGCCCAGTTGGCCTGATCATAAACACAAGTTACCTGAGGGTCCGGTAAAGTAAAGTAGTGAATAGTCTCACCCTCGATCAAGAGCCTGTATTGATCCGGTTGGAAGGAAGATCTCCTCATGAGGCCACGGTCCAGACAGAAGTGAATATCCATCAAATTATAGTTGCAGTAAGACGTCGGGTGAAATAGTCTTCTATCAAGTCCTAGGGCGGAGGCTATATGAGTCACCGTGCTTCCAACGTGTATAGGGCTCACAGCAGAGCAAGCATTAAGATAGAGACTCTCGATCAGAAAAGCTCCGCAATCTACTGGGCGTGACTGAGTGGTACAGTACATGAAGACAATCTCTTCAGCACTTACATGTGTATCAGTGTGACTCTTCCCTAGGAAGGTGTGGGAACTAATCATCTGAAAGTATCTGAAAGCAGGATTATGGATCTTGTTAGAGATTTGGGTGGAAGGGTCAGGTCTACCTCCACATGTAATGTCACTCCAAAACTTCTGAACGTCTTTGCTCAGGAAATAGCTCATGGGGAGCTCAGATGAGGCATCATAAGTAGTCTGAAATCCAAGCAAGTCACTGAAACGCTTGTGGTTGAAAGTGTATTCAGTCTCAAACAACCTGAAATTAATGTAGCCACCATCACTAACGTGACCAACATAGGGCTCGTAGTTCGGCGAGCTCAAGAACTCCAAAGTGAGGCTCCTGTAAGTCACATGCATCGCATCAGTATACTCATCCCATTGCAACTGATTGCACAAATGCCGGACACTAGGCTCAATACCTAATGCCTCCATGCAGCTTGAATCAGGATATCTGGTGGGCAGCATTGAACGCTGGGAAAGCATGGCATAGCGCTGCTCCTAAACTGGGTTACGAAAGATCACTAGCATAGTGTCGAAATTCTCCATCCTGAAAAGTTAGGTTAAAAACAGAGGACACCTGAAATCGCAAATATTGTAAAAGTTAGTCTAAACATATATATATATATATATATATATATATATATATATATATATATATATATATATATATATATATATATATATATATATATATATATATATATATATATATATATATATATATATATATATATATATATATATATATATATATATATATATATATATATATATATATATATATATATATATATATATATATATATATATATATATATATATATATAACAAATGAAAATATAAATTGAAATAGTAAAAGTAAAGCAAAGGAAAAGACATCATGGGTTGCCTCCCATGCAGCGCTTGTTTAACGTCGTTAGCCTGACGATTCGAACTTTATATATCAGAGGTAGGAGCTGGAGGGTCGATCAGAGTATAGCCAAGGCATTCAGTGGGGATGTCACCTCCTTGATATTGCTTCAGTCTTTGTCCATTTACCACAAATGGATTACAGGAATTGTTCCGGATTTCAACTCCTCCAGATTTTAGGATTTTGGAAACCTTAAAGGGGCCTGTCCATCTCGAACACAGCTTACCTGGAAAAAGTTGTAAACTCGAATTGAAAAGGAGAACAGAGTCTCCTATATGAAAGTCCTTTTTCACAATCCTTTTGTCATGCCATGCTTTGTAAGCAGTTCTGTAAGCCCACAATGCTTCTGTTAGCTTGTCAGACCAATCTTTTCTGGATATTGAAACAATTTTTTCCAAGATTTGCTTAATCTTTCTATTAGATACTTCCACTTGACCATTAGTCTGGGGATGATATGGTGTTGCTACTCTGTGTTTTACTCCATACTTTCTTAAGAGTTTATCAAATATCCTGGATATAAAATGTGATCCACCTTCACTTATGACAAGTCATGGTACTCCAAATCTGGGGAAAATATTATTTTTAAACATCTTTATGACTACTCTTGTGTCGTTAGTGGGTGAGGCTCTAGCTTCTATCCATTTGGACACATAGTCAACGACTACCAAAATATACTTGTTTCCCATCGAAGATGGAAAAGGTCCCATGAAATCAATACCCCAAACGTCAAATAATTCCACTTCTTGGATGTTCTTCAAAGGCATTTCGTCGCGTCTTGAAATGTTTCCAGCGCGCTGGCACCAGTCACATTGGACAATATAAGTATGGACATCATGCCATACTGTTGGCCAATAAAGACCAGCTTGAAGGATCTTAGCGTATGTCTTGAATGTGCTTAAATGTCCACCATAGGGTGAAGAGTGGCAATGCTCTATGATATTTCTAACTTCTTCTTCCGGGACGCAATGTCGAAAGATGTTATATGTTCCTCTTTTAAAACGGAGTGGTTTATCCCAATAGAAATGTCTTATATCTTTGAAGAACTTCTTCTTTTGTTGATAATTAAGGTCAGGTGGTATGATATCAGCGGCTAGATAATTCACAAAATCAGCGTACCATGGTACTCTGCTAATTTTTGAAACTGTCCCAAAGTTGTCTCTATCAGGTTCAAGGGGAACGGTATCTAACTTAGCTATCAATCTGTCATAGGTGAAATCATCATTTATAGGTAAATGGTTTGGGTTCAAATGCTCTAATCTGGAAAGATGGTCAGCAACTACGTTTTCTGTTCCTTTTTTGTCTCAAATGTCTAAGTCAAACTCTTGTAGCAAAAGGATCCATCTGAGTAATCTAGGTTTCACATCCTTTTTGCTTAGAAGGTAACGGATAGTTGCATGATCTGTATAGACTATAATCTTATATCAAACAAGATAAAACCTAAATTTATCAATTGCAAAAACCACAGCTAAGAGTTCCTTCTCTGTTGTTGTATAATTTAGTTAAGCGGCATCTAGGGTTCTACTAGCGTAATATATTACATGTAATTTCTTATCTTTTATTTTCCCTAAAACAGCTCCTGTAGAGAAATCACTAGCATCACACATTATTTCAAAGGGTTGAGTCCAATTCGGAGTTTGTAAAATGGGTGCCGAAATTAGTGCTTGTTTTAAACGATTAAAGGCTTCGATATATTTTTCATTGAAAATTAATTCAACGTCTTTCATCAGAAGGCCAGTCAGGGGTTTTGTTATTTTAGAGAAATCTTTGATGAAGCGTCGGTAGAAACCGGCGTGTCCAAGAAAACTACGGGCTTCTCTAACTGTCTTAGGAGGGTTAAGGTTTTCTATAACTTCTATCTTTTCTTTGTCGACCTCAATTCCTCTTTCAGATATTATATGTCCTAACAATATGCCTTCTTTAACCATAAAGTGGCACTTCTCGTAGTTTAACACAAGGTTAACTTCTACGCATCTCTCTAGGATTTTCTCAAGATTAATGAGGCAATTCTCAAAGTCGAACCCACATACCGAGAAATCGTCCATAAATACTTCCATAATTTCGTCAAGATAATCTGTGAAGATTGACATCATACAACGTTGGAAAGTAGCTGGTGCATTACAGAGTCCAAACGGCATTCGTCTGTAAGCAAACGTTCCGTAAGGACAGGTGAAGGTTGTTTTCTCTTGATCCTCGGGGTGTATGGATATTTGGAAAAATCCAGAATATCCATCCAGATAACAAAAGTAAGAGTGTCTAGCAAGACGCTCAAGCATTTGATCTATGAATGGAAGGGGGAAATGGTCTTTCCTAGTTTCCTTATTGAGCTTTCTATAATCTATGCAGATACGCCATCCGCCTTATATATGTTTAGCTACATGCTCGCCCTTCTCGCTCTGCACGACTCTGATGCCTCCCTTTTTGGGTACCACATGTAAAGGACTTACCCATTTACTATCGGAGATCTGATAGATTATACCAGCTTCTAGCAGTTTAAGGACTTCCTTCTTTACCACCTCACTCATTACCGGGTTGATTCTTCTCTGATGTTCTCTGGAAGGTTTTGAATATTCCTCTAGCGAGATCATGTGCATACACACAGATGGGCTTATATCTTTTAAATCAGAGATGTTGTATCCTAAGGCAAAGGGGTATCTTCGTAAAACATTTAAGAGTTGGTTTGTCTCGTCTTGGTTTAAGGTGGAAGTAACTATTATTGGGCGGTTCATTTCTTTATCCAAAAACTCGTATCTCATGTTCTTGGGCAGTTCCTTAAGTTCTTGAGCTGGTTTTTGAGAATTTGGTGAAAGGTCAGGAGTAAGGGCCAAACATTCGTTATTGTGAGGTTTCGTTTGCTTTAGCTCATTATCCTTTTCATTCGGGTTTGAAAATGGTTCGATAACAGGTTCTTTTTTATCTAACTCCCTTATGCATTCATCTATGATATCAATCGCATAACATGCGTCTCCTATTATTGGTGCCATCACGAACTTTTAAAGAATAAACTCTATCTTTTCATCCCCTACTTCGAAAGTTAATTTTCCTCTTTTAACATCTATTATAGCTCTGGTTGTTGATAAAAATGGTCTACCTAAAAGGATAGGGATATCGTCGTCTTCCTTGATATCCATGACCATAAAGTCTGTTGGGATATAAAGTTGACTGATCCTAACTGGGATGTCTTCTAAAATGCCTATAGGGTACTTAACAGACCTATCGGCTAATTGGAGGGACATCTTAGTTGGATGTAATTCTCCTAAGTTTAACCTTTTACACACAGCTAAGGGCATTAAACTCACACTAGCGCCTAAGTCTAGGAAAACTTTGTCGATCACATGACTCCCTAGAATGCAAGGTATAGAAAAACTCCCAGGGTCTTTCTCCTTCTTAGCAATTTTATTCTCGGAAATAAAATTGAATTCCAAGGGTTTGGGATCGTCAAGCCTACGCTTGTTGGTTAAGATGTCTTTGAGAAATTTGGCGTAAAATGGAATTTGGGTGATGGATTCGGTGAAAGGAATATCTACATGAATCTTCTTTATTACTTTTATAAACTTTTGGTATTGGTTATTAATTTTGGTTTGTTTAAGTCTTTGCGGATATGGGATTGGTGGTTTGTATGGGGGTGGTGGTTTGTAAGTTTTATCCTTGGCTTCTCCTTCTTGGTCGGTTTGTTTTTCGGGTTCCACCGATTCCTCTCCTTGGTTGGTAGGTATATTTTCTTTAGAAGCTTTGGACTCGATCATTGCTGGGTTACGAGGCCCTTCGTAAATGGTCCCACTTCGTAATGCGATAGCGTTAGCTTGCCCTCGAGGGTTGAGTTGAGGTTGTCCAGGGAATTTTCCTCCAGGTGCAGTTTGTGGGGCTTGGTTTTGTGCTACCTGCGAGATTTGGGTTTCAAGCATCTTGTTGTGAGTGATTATCTGATCAACCTTGGTCCCTAATTGCGTTATCAGTTCGTTTACGTGAATGTTCTGGTTTAGGAATTCTTTATTTTGCTGAGTCTGGCCTGATATAAAGCTCTCCATGATCTTCTCAAGGTTAGGCTTCTGGGGCACAGGTTGCATAGGTTAATTTGGTTTTTGGGCTTGATAACCTTGTGGTCTTTGAGGTGCATAATTTTGGATAGGGTTCTGGTTTTTATAGGAAAAATCCGGGTGATTCTTCCATCCAGGGTTGTAGGTGTTTGAAAATGGGTTACCTTGGGCGTAATTCACTTGGTCGGTGTTCAGGTCGCTCAAAAGGTTAAATTCCGCCGATTTATGTCCTTTAGATCCACAAAGTTCACACTCTGTGTGGACTACCGCTGCGGTGTTAGTGTTTGTAGAAATATGTTCGACCTTAAGGGCTAAAGCGTCCATTTTCGCTTGCATCATGTCCATAGAGCATATCTCATGTATTCCACCTTGGGTCTCCTTTTTCTCTATTGATGCTCGTTCAGTTCCCCATTGGTAATGGTTTTGGTCCATATCCTCAATTAGGTCACAAGCTTCAGGGTAAGGTTTGTTCATCAGCGCGCCACCAGCGGCAATGTCGATGTTCATCTTTGTGTTATAATGGAGTCCATTGTAGAAGGTATGAACGATCAGCCATTGTTCTAGGCCATGGTGTGGACAGACTCTTAACAACTCTTTATATCTCTCCTAAGCTTCAAAAAGTGATTCTCCTTGGTTTTGAGTAAATCTAGTTATTTGGTTTCGAAGAACAACAATCTTACTGGGGGGAAAATATCTAGCAAGGAATACTCTCCTAAGGTCTTCCCAGGTAGTTATTGAATTAGCTGGAAGTGAATCTAACCATGAACGTGCTCTATCCCTAAGGGAGAAAGGAAATAATCTTAAACAAATCGCATCAGGTGAAGCATCGTTGGATTTAAAGGTGTCGGCCAGTTGGATAAAGACTTTTAAATGTTGATTTGGGTTCTCAGTAGCGAGACCCACAAATTGGTTTTGTTGCACTAATTGCAGTAAAAATGGTTTTAGTTTGAAATTCTTGGCAAGAATGAGGGGGTTTACTATACTAGAACTAGGTTCCTCGTCAGAGGGTTGGGAAAATTCCTTAAGAGGTCTCCGGTCATGATTCTCGGCCATAGCTTTCTTAATTCGGATGAGTAAGAGGTGTGTACGAGTATAACGTTCGGGTTCCGCTAAAGGATCTACTAAATTTCCGGTACTACGGGTTCTTCGCATTTACCGGCTAATAATGCCTTAGTCTAGACGGTGTAACAACAGGGTACGAAATTTGACGAAGTTGGCCCCCGACAACGGCGCCAAAAACTTGATCGCTCTATTCGCAAGTGCATGAATCGCGTCAAAGTAATATAAAAGAATATCGATCCCACAGAGACCAAATCGTCAATCTATCGATTACTATCGTCACGATGTTTATCTAAGGCGGTATAAAAGAGATATTGATGTCGCAAAATAACAGTAAATAAAGAAAATATAAATACAGTGCAGATAAAGACATGTTTGAATGTATTTCACGTCAGTTAAACGATGTTTTGATTGTTTAAATAGAACTACTTATGGGGCAATATTTTCTACTCCTGAAAAGAATCCATTTAACAGGAACTGTCGCTTTCGCGTATTCAGAACCGAGTTTACCCTTAAACTAAGGCCTTTTATTGTCACTTATAAAAGGTGCGCAGAACGCTAAAGTAGTAAGCTTATTTTTAAGAAATAAGACTCGTAAACTTAGTTGAAAAGTGATTTTGATTTGGAAAGTTTACCCAAGGAGTTTCCTGATTTTAAATCTATCAACGCGTCCGAAAACAGTTTCAAAAATTGTTTTTCCTTAAAGTGATAAAAATTCCTAGTTAACTAAGCCAGGGTGCTTTCGCGCTCCTTGAGTAGTTAAAATTAACCAAGTTTGTTTCAGAAAACTCAAATTAAAAATCAAAACAGCCTTTAAAGCATTTCTACAGATTCAACATGTGAAACATCTCTTTAATCGCGATCCTTACATTCTAACCTTTGAAAGATTTAGCCAGACATGGTAATACAAACAAACACAATGATATTGATCATGATGAAAAGTTGTTTTAGAAAGTAAGGTGTAAAGAACAAGTAAAGCGTGTAAAATAATTAAAACGAGCAATAAAGATAATGGCGAGAAATTTAAATAATGTAAAGACAATGACAGGAATTAAATAAAGTAAAGCATGGCAAGAAATTAAATAAAGTAAAGCATAGCAAGAAATTAAATAAAGTAAAGCATGACAAGTAAAATAAATAAAAGCGATTAAATTAGAACCTGCTCCAAACTGAGGCTTTAAATCTGGTACAACGAAAATAAACCTTTGACTTTGAAGATAAAGACGACAGCAAAATCAAAGTGATCCAACTCAATTACACTATGGTGCGATAACCCCTCGATGTGACGGATTACCGCTTTTACAGATGATAATATAGTCTTAGTGTTGTAAACTAAGTTGGATGATTTGGAAATGAACTAGAACGACCTATTTATAGAGGAATTCAGCAGCTTGTAAAGACCATGATGCCCTTCAACTTCTCCTTAGTGGGAATATGAAATGCAAAGGTGGCGCCCGCCACCCCTTCATGGCGCCCGCCATGTGTGTGAATGGGAAAGTTCATGGGATCGTGGCGGTTACCTCCTAGTTGAGGGTTGATGTGTCATGGCTTCTCCTATAGCGGCCGCCATGCATAACGCCATGTGTACAATATATGCCGAAAAACCCTAATTTTTTGTCTTTTTGCTTCGTTTCTTCTAAAAAGGTCCTGAAAGAGCTAAATATCTGAAAACAACATAAAAGAGAGCATAACACAAGCAAAATGGTAATAAAGACCTAATAAACATGTGAAATCCGAGTCAAAAACACGGTGTGATTCAGTGTGATCATTTCCGCACAATACCATGAAATAGGGGAGACTTACAATCTCACTAACTAGAATGTTATGCCTTTTATGTCACAAATTTAGCGCTATGTTAAGCAATCGTAATTGGACTTATGTAGAAGTCACAACTATTTGAGGCTAGGCAATAGAATTTTTGTGTTAATGCATGTTAGAGACATAGTATAATGGACTATGCTCATGAAACATACCACACACAAAAAGAATATGCAAAAGAGGTGGCCTAATCTCATTCATACTTATGTTGATTTTTAAATCAGCTAGCCTTAGGACTTTGAGATATCATAGGCTAAATGAGGTGAATGCATAAAGAATGGGAAAGAGATGAAAAGGGAGGGGAATGAATCAAAACTCAAATTGGTCAAAGGAGGAACTTTACCAAATTAATATCATCCATTCATTTTGGGAGATGGAATATACATTCCATCAATCCCCTAAATCCAATGATATTAAGTTGACAAAGTCAAATCAACCTTGACCAAGGCCCAACAACAAGAGTCAAACTCAAACAAGTCATCACAAGTGGTCAACACAATTAATTGGCATTTATTCAAATTAACAATACTAAAATAAGGCATTTAAATTGAATATGGTTTGTCAAATTCCTAAAACCTCATCAAAACACTAAAGAAGTGGCCAAGAGATTTATCATAGGTCAAACAAGGTCAAAGGGCCTCAGAGAAAAAATTTCAGAATTTTTAAAGACTTAAAAGTATTTTTAAACATTTAAAAACAAACACAAAATCAATTAAATCATGAAAAATATTAATAACGATCTAAAAAATAATTTTAATTCAAAATCTGAAGGAGGAAATTATTTGAAATTTTTTGGTGAAACTCTCATATTTTTTGGATCAATATTAAAATTAATATGAATTAATGAAAATAAAAGGAATAAAAGAAAATCAAAAAATATCAAAAAAAAATGTGGACCACTTGATCTGCCTCATTAATTGAGGTGGAAGATCAAGTGGTAAGAAGTGCGCGTTCCATGGTGGACTTAAGTTAATGCGCCACATGGATGGTAATCAAAACCAACGCGTGAGATTAAAACATTTTGAATTGATCATGTGGCTCAGAACCTGTCCAGCGCACCACCGGCGCTGAAACTCCGGTCACCTTCTCTAGAGAGGCTCACCGGACTGGTTCGGTCATCACCATCACATAAATGAAAAAGGAGGACATGATCTGAAAGAAAAAATGGCGTAGAGAACGAATATGAACTCAATTTTAACTAACTCCACATATATATAGAAATATATGAGGAGTTGAGTTTTGAGGTATGTCAACTGAGTTGCTTCGATTTGACCTCTTAGCAACTCAATCTTCTTGCCTATATTGGTAGGACTTCACACAAACAAAGATCCAAGAGAATTGAGTAGAATTGAGTGAGAATCGAAGAGATGAAGTTTTCTGAAAATTACCTTTAATGCTATGCAGTTCTTGATGTTGCTTGCTCCAAACAGGATCTGATCACACTTGAGAAGCTAGCAGGAAGTGATTAGAGAGGTTGCAAGGCTTTGGATCCTAGAGTTCTTGAATCTCCAACAGTTGAGATTCAAACTCAAATTTCAAATTGCAATTTCTCAGGTTTTCCTTTAGAGTGAGAGGGTTTCAATGGGGGGAAAAGCTGACGTGCAAAGTGGGATTCAAATTAGCTCAGAAGCCTTCTATTTATAGCCAAATGGAATGATATTTACACACTTCAAAATCTGTCCAAAATTGGCAATATGGATGGCACGAGTGCGTGGGCATGTACAGGCCCATGATGCAATGCAATAAGGTCCAAAATGATTCCAATTGAGGTCTGAATGAAGCTATAATGGCAAGCCATTGTAAACTGAAGTTTGTGCAATTGATTCTTTCCAATGATGCAGCCATGTTAAAGCCATGCGCAGACCTGCTAAACCTCATCCAAAATGCATGAACTTGGGTTCTTTGGAAAGCTTGGATCAAGGGGAACAAGTTTTATGTTCAACACTTTTTCATTTGGATCTTGGAACATGGTGAATTTTGAGGTGGAAGTTTGGAAATTTCAACATGTTGAAGAAATTTCTGAGTGTCAAGCCATATATATCAATATTCCACCTTGCTTAACGTTTTATATGAGCTTCAAATGAGAAATATGTCTTCATAAAAGTTGTAGCTCTTTCAAAGTTCTTCAAAATGGTCACCAATTTCATGTGATTTGGATTTATAATGATAGATTTATGCATTTTTGAAGATTGGAAAAATCACTTGTTCAATGGTATAGGTAAAAAATCACCTATAACGTAACCTCATATTACATGCTCATAAAAGTTGAATTAGCTCTCACTCCAAACATAAAAGTTGAATTAGATATCTTGAATTTGATTGTACAACTTGGAAATATTTCATCTCATAAAAATTGATCAAGTTTTGGCCTTGGGAAGTTGACTTTCAAATTAGGGTTTAGACAAAATGACCTATAATGTTTCAACATAGAAAATGATTTTCCAAACAAAATTAGCTATAGGTATCAACATGAAAGTTGTTTGGAATGCCATTTATAGTAACTTTTCTCTTGGAATCATTTTCATATGGTTAAAATTGTAGGATATAGGGTCTAGGGTGACCCAGTTTTGATCAGATGAATTCATCTGGCCAACCACCATCAACCAACTTGCTAACCTTCAATTCTCTTGACTTTCTTGGTTCATGGTAGATAATATATGCATAAGATGATGAATTTTGGAGTGTCACTTGAGAAATTTGATCAATTGGTGAGATAGCTTGTTGGAAAAGTTACTCAAGATACCTAGTCAAACTAGGGTTTCCAAGGCAAATCACCCTCAAACTCTTGAAGAAAACTTGATCAATATGACATGTAGAGATCAATGGAACTCATATATGATGCTTTTAAACATTATTGGATCAATTCATGGTTGTGCTTTTTGTCATGAGGGTCTCAAACCCTAGATATGGACTTGATAGATCAATGGAAATCATGCCTTACCTACAAAAGAGTTAGGAAAATGCAAAGACATATTTTTGGTATTTTGGTTAGTAAAATGATAATATACAAGTATGATAAAATCACACAGTGCTTGGTGATCTCTCCCAAAACAAACTCAATGAAAGAGGGGTAAGGAGGATGCCAAGGTATGATCCCAATGCTAATGCTTATGATGAAATTGCATGAGGGATCTTAGGGTCAAAATTGGGGTCTTACAAATACACATAATGATTAGATATCAACCTCCACGGCGAGCATGACTTCCATGCCATAAAAAAAAGAGAAAGGGATTGCCCTTGTTGAACTACGGATGGATGTACGGTACCCCTGCAAAGAAAATGAAGCTTCACATGCCAATATTTGTATGTCACAACCATCTTCTTAATGTTCTTATTTGTAGCTTCAATAGCCCCGTTCATCTTGGGTCTGTAGGGAGAAGAATTAAGATGTGCAATTTGGAAGTCTTTGCAAAGAGCTTCCATCATGTTATTATTCAAGTTGGATACATTATCAGTAATGATGTTGCTTGGCATACCATAACGACATATAATTTGATTCTTGATAAACTATACAACAACTTTCTTGGTCACATTTGCATAGGATGCCCCTTCAACCCACTTTATGAAGTAGTCAATAGCCACCAAAATGAAACGATGTCCGTTTCAAGCTTTGGGCTCAATCATGCCAATCATATCAAGTCCCCGCATGGAGAAGGGCCATGGAGAGGAAATGGCATTCGACAATGTTGGAGGAACATGAATTTTATCTGCATAAATTTGACACTTATGGCAATTCTTCACAAACTTGCAACAGTCAGATTCCATTGTTAGACAATAGTAACCTGCTCTCAACATCTTCTTTGTCAAAGCATGTCCATTGGAATGAGTACCAAAGGAACCTTCATGGACTTCAGTCATCAACAAGTATGCTTCGTGTCTATCCACACATATGAGCAAAACCATATAGAAAGATATCTTGTAAAGCACCTTACCATTCAGGTAGAAGTTACCAGCTAATCTTCTCAAAGTCTTCTTATCTTTCAAAGATGCCCTAGACGGGTAAATCTGACTTTGGAGGAAACATTTAATATCAAACTACCATAGATTTTCATCTTCATCTTCTTCAACAGTAAACACATGAGTTGGCCTATCAAGATGCATCACAGTCAAATTAGGAACTTCATTCCAAAAATTCACAACAATCATGGAAGCCAGTGTTGCAAGAGCATCTGCCATCCGGTTTTCATCTCGAGGGATATGATGAAACTCAACCTTTTTAAATAAAGTTGATATCCTCCTTGCATAATATTTGTATGGTATCAAACCGGGTTGATTCGTCTCTCATTCACCTCTGGTCTGATTCGCAAATAAAGCTGAATATATATATAGACGTCAAGATATTTTATTCTGAGATCAATGGCCTCTTCAAACCTCATAATGCAAGCTTCATACTCAGCCATATGGTTTTTACATTTAAAAATGCATGCCTTGAGGAGTAATAATCACTACCCCAATGCCATTACCATGAGAATTAACAGCTCCATCAAATACCATGCCCCAACAGGAACCAGGTTCTGGCCCTTCTTCAAAAAATGGTTCATCACAATCTTTCATCTTCAAGTATAAAATCTCTTCGTCAGGAAAATCATATTGCACTGACTGATAATCTTCAATAGGTTGGTGAGCCAAATGGTCATCTAAGACACAACCTTTAATAGATTTCTAAGATCGGTATTCGATGTCATACTCAGATAACAACATCTGCCAACGGGCGATCCTCCCAGTTAAAGCAGGCTTATAAAAGATGTACTCGATTGGACCCATTTTGGATATCAACCAAGTAGTATGATTCAACATATACTGGCGCAGACGCTTAGCAGCCCAAGCCAATGTGTATCATGTCTTCTCAAGCATAGAATACCAAGTCTCACAGTCGGTGAACTTCTTATTGAGGTAGTAGATTGCATATTCTTTCTTCCTGGATTCATCTTGCTGACCAAGAACACAACCCATACTCTCTTCAAGCACAATCAAATACATGATCAAAGGTTTTCCTTCCACAAACGGAGACAAAATCAGAGTCTCAAGCAGATATTCTTTGATAATATCAAAAGCTTTTTGGCAATCTTCGATTCAATCACAAGACTGATCTTTTCGAAGAAGCTTGAATATAGGCGCACATGTGGTAGTCATATGCGATATAAATCTTGAGATATAATTCAAAAGGCCGAGAAAACCTCTGACTTGCTTCTCAGTTTTGGGCGTATGCATCCCTTGTATTGCTTTGATCTTGGTAGGAGCAACCTCAATACCCTTCTCACTGACAATAAAGCCCAACAACTTACCAGAACGAACATCGAAAGTACACTTATTGGGATTCAAGCAGAGTTTATATTTCCTCAAACGCTGGAATAGACTCAACAAATGCTCAAAATTCTCTTCTTCATCACTTGATTTAGAAATCATGTCATCGATATAAACTTCAATCTCTTTATGCATCATATCATGAAAAAGAGTGGTCATGGATCTCTAGGATGTTGCACCAGCATTCTTTAAACCGAAAGGCATCACTCAATAACAGAATGTTCCCCAAGGCATAATGAATATGGTCTTCTCCTTATCTTCAGGTGCCATCTTGATTTGATTATAACAGGAAAATCTGTCCATAAACAAAAAGACTTTGAATTTAGTTGTATTGTCTACCAACATATCAATGTGTGGCAAAGGGAAATCATCTTTCGGACTGGCTTTATTCAAATCTCTGTAATCAACACAGATAAGGACTTTTCCATCTTTCTTAGCAACAGGCACAATATTGGCCACCCACTGCAGATACTCAGAGGTAACAAGGAAACCAGCATCAATCTGCTTCTGCACTTCCTCCTTAATTTTCACTGTCATATCAGGATGAGTTCTTCTCAACTTCTTCTTGATCGGCGGTCATTCTGGATTCAAAGGCAATCTATCTTCCATAGTCTCATTCCAAACCAGTCATATCTTGATAGGACCAAGCAAACATATCATAATATTCACGAAGAAGATCAATCAACCCCTTCTTAGTTTCTGGGCACAGTTGAGACCCAATCTTGACTTCCTTCACATCATCCTCGGATCCCAAGTTGAATAATTCAATCTACTTTTCAAAAGATTGAATGGCTTTTCCCTCGTGCTCAAGCAAACGGGATAATTCATCAGATACTTCTTCATCATCATTCTCTTCCTCAACTTCAAACACAGGAAAATCAAAGTTTGGAGAGGGAGTAGGATCATTATATTCAATGGGTTTGAGAACTAACATGCATAATGATTTGTGTAGCAGTAAATTCATGACCATTAAGCTATGGATAAACTTAACGTCAATAAAACCAGAGTCGCCACCGCGCTTTTAGTGTTTCCAAAGGAAAATGGAAAAGTATGAACAAAACCCAAAGATAAGAAGTTTTCAAATCAAAACTAATAAAATGCCAGAGATTACAGGTAAGGGGGTTGGTTACACAGAGGGAAGGTGTTAGCATCCAAAGTATCCTAGGTACTCCTAGGAAGCCCTTTTTTATGTGTGTATGTGTTTTGGTATAAACGATGTTTGCAATAAATAGAGTGTGGGGATGAGAAAATAATTCATTAATTATATTTTTGTGTTTAACAAGACCTTCGGACTTGTGCCTACGTACCAACATAAAATGAGGGATCAAAACCTCGTAGTTCGTGGTATCGATTTCAAAATGAGTGGATTGCTTTTAATCAAAAATTAAGTTTACAAAAGGCACAAAGGAGCCTACAAAAGGTTTGAATGAGTGTTAGTTCTTTTTGTTTTTTTGAAATTTTAAGTCAATATGATTAGATTCATTTACACGTTTGATTTAAGAAAAGAGTTTAAAAATGCAATGGCGTAAGACCAGAGTTTCTAATTTGCAATAAAGTTTAAGTTTTGAAATCACAAGCAAAGAAGATTTTTAAAAAGGGGGGAGAGATTTTGAAATTTAAGAAGTGGGAGGAGATGAAGAGACTAATCCTAAGCATAAAATGAAAAGTTAAGAGTTGAAAAGATCTGACCAATGGGATGCAATCCAACAAACAAGAATATCATATAGAAAACCACTTTTCCTTTGGACTTTAGAAATCAAGCAATACCAATAAACAAGCAAGATGAAGAGCAAGGCATCAAATAAAGATAGCCACATCCAAGTTAGCAACTTCATAGTCTTCTTCATAATCTTCCCCATGTATCAGATGACATACTCCTTGAATGACTCAGAATAAGGCATTAGACACAGGTTCAAAGTAACACTTGCATCAAGACCATATAGCAGATGAATTCATGTGGATCCCAATACTTGCATCAGATGAAAGATCAAATTACAATAACTTGGTCTCAGAAATGTTGGCATTGGCTAAGTCCTTTTCCATACGAAATGTTGCCTAATTCTAAGTCCAAAAGCTCAAATCAAACCCAACAGTCCACTCAAACATTTTTTTAGGGTTTTTGTTGTTTATTAAGTATTTTAAGGTCGTAAGACCATAAACACAAGCAAAATACACAAACAAATATGTACAGTTACAATATATGATTCAAGTGAGAAAAGTGAAAATGACATTAAAATAAACAAGTTAAATGATATGGAAAATGATAAATGACTTGAATTTAAATTTCATAAAGTAAATGACTTGAAATTTGAAGCAATTATAATAGAAGTTAGTCAAAAGTTAGTTGATTAGATGTTAGTGGAGTTTTACTTTTCAATTGTTTGTCATTCTTGGGAGAACACTCAACCCTCTATTCACATGCATGGATCCTTGAACCAAAACATCTTCCAAAGGAAGGAAAAAAATGCCAAATTTCCATACAATACCATGAAAGGGGGGATACTTACAATCTCACTTACTAGAATGTTGTGCTTTGGGGTCAAAATTTAGCGCTATGTTAAGCAATCGTAATTGGACTTATGTAGAAGTCACAACTATCTGAGGTCGGGCAATAGAAATTTTGGTGTTGATGCATGTTAGAGATATTGTACAATGAGCCATACTCCTAAAACATACCACACACAAAAAGAAAATGATCAAAGGATGGACCTAATCTCATCCATACTTGTATTGGTTCATCTAACACAAAGTTATTGATGAACCAATTAGCCTTAGGATATTGAGACTTCATTGGCCAATGAGAGGGATGGGATAGAATGGGATTGAAGATGAAGAGGGAGGGGAAATGAGACAAACACAAATTGGTCATGGGAGGAATTTTATCAAATTAAAATCATTCATTCATTTTGGGAGATGAAATGTATATTTCATCAATCCCCTAAATCCAATGATTTTAATCCAACAAAAGTCAAATCCACCTTGACTAAGGCCTAAGCACATAGTCAAACTTCACAAGTCAATAAAAATGGCTCAACATAATTGTGACACAATTATACAATTAAAAATCAAATCAAAATGCATTTAAATTAAATTATGTTTAATCAAAAACCTAAAACTTCTTCAAAACACCAAATAAATGGCAAAGAGATTTATCATAGGTCAAACAAGGTCAAAAGACCTTGGAGAAAAAATTTCATTATTTTTGAAAAGTCAGAAGTATTTTTAAACAATTAAAACTATGCACAAAAACAATTAAATCATGAAAAATATCAATATTTATCCAAAAAATATTTGAAAATTTTTGGTGAAAGTCCCATATTTTTTGGATCAATAATGAAATTAATATGAATTAATAAAAATTAAGCAATTAAATGGAAAATTAAAAAATTAAAAAAAAAACGTGAGCCATCTGATCTCCCTTATTAATTGAGGTGGAAGATCAGATGGATGGAAGCACGCGTTCCACATGCGCTGCAGTCAACTGTCCCACACACGTGGTAATCAAAAACAACGCCCAAGATGAAAACATTTTAAAAGGATCATATGGTTTAGATGTTTGCCAACACATCGCCGGAGCTAGAGTTCCGATCTTCTTCTCTGGTGGACCTCACCGGACTGGTCCACCTTCAACCATCACCAAAATGAAAAGGCAAGACATGGATTTAAAGAAAAAATACTCAGGAGCTCGAATCTGGCCTCAATTTTGTCCAATTCCAAGTATATGAAAAGATACAGGGATTTGAATTCTGAGGATCATGAACTGAGTTGCTTTGATTTAACCTCAAAGCAACTCAATCTTCTTGCCTACATTGATAGGACTTCAGACAACCAAAAATCAACAAGAATGGTGAAGAATTAAGCGAGAATCGAAGAGATGAAGCTTCTGAAAAATCACCTTCGAGTTTATCTAATTTCACTTGATCTTAATCTGGGTTTGATTGATTTCTCCTCCTCTTGCTTGCAAAAACCAAATGAGGTGAAAAGGGAATTGAATTTATGGAGTTTGAACTTCCAAACAGAAGATGAAGTTTAAGCTCGATTTCAAGAGAAACCTTCAGAAATTCTATGACAGTGAGGGTTTAAATTGGTCTAGCAAAGCTTGTGCAAGATCCTGATGATAAATCTGAAGCCTTAAGCTTGTTTAAGTAGGCAATGCACTTGATATTTGCACCACTTGAAATTTGGACAAATTTGGAAACTCATTTGCTTGGGTGCATGGGCAATCATTTGGGCCTTAGGTATGATGCAATCCACTCCCAATTTCTTTACAAAGTGTGCTAAATGCATCATGTGTAAGCATGCAAAATATTTTGATCACTTGAAATCGAATCTTGCCAAAACACTTTCCATAATAAAGCCATGCGCAAGTCCCAAGTCAAATGTTCACTTCTTCCACCTTGAATAACGTTTTCTATGGGCTTCAAATGAGAAAAGTTCTTTCATCAAAGTTGTATCTATTTCAAACCTCTTCAATTTAGTCACAAATTTGACATCATTTGGATTTAGTATGAAGGAGTTATGCATTTTTAGAAGTTGAGGAAAATCACTTGCCAATGGTATTGGCCCAAAATGACCTATAATGTTTCCTTTTGGCACATGCATTTGAAAGTTGAATTTGCACTTCCTCCAAACATAAAAGTTGAAGTAGACATCTTGAATTTGATCATGCAATTTGAATGGATTTTATCTCATAAAAAATGGGGAGGTTATGGTCTTGGTAAGTTGACCTCCAAACTAGGGTTTAGACAAAATGACCTATAATCTTTCACCATAAAAACGTACTTTCCAAGTAAAACTAGCTCTTGACCTCGACATAAAAGTTGTTTGGAATGGCATCTAGAGTAACTTTTCTATTGGAATCATTTTCATATGACAAAAAGTGTAGGAGATAGGGTCTAGGGAACCCCAATTTTGACCAATTGACTTTCTCTGGTCAACCACCACGAACCAACTTGCTAGCTTGACATTCTCTTGATTTTTGGGACTCATGGAGGATCATATATGCATAAGATGATGTAATGTGAAGTATCCCTTGAGATATTTGATCAGTTGTTGAAGAAACTTATTGAAGAAGTTACACAAGATATCCAGATGAATTAGGGTTTCCAAGGCAAACCAACTCGAAACTCTTGATGATTTATTGATCAAAATGACATGTGAAGATTATGGGGATCCATATATGATACTTAGAGCCATAGTAAACCAAATCTTGATTGAGCTCCTTGCATTGAGGGTCTTAAACCCTAGATATGAGCTTGATGGAGCATAGGTGAGCATACACACTACCTACAAAAGAGTTAAACTATGCATTGACATATTTTGGGTATTTTGGTTAGTAAACAAATAAAAATGAAGTATGATACAATAAAGTATGCTTGGTTATCTCTCCAATGCACACCCAATGGATGAAGGGTAAGGAGGATGCCAAGGTGCGATCCCAATGCTAATGCATATGATGAGATAGCATGAGGGATCTTAGGGTCAAAATTGGGGTCTTACAATTTGCTATTTTGATTTTAGAGAAGTGGGGTGCAAACAAATATTATGCAGATGAAAAGATTATTATTTACTTATGGTTTTTTTGTGATTACCATTTTCATAAAGAGCAAAAAGTAAAAAATAAAACATCATAGATGTGGATGAATAAAATTATACTTTATTGATGATAATAAGGAAATGCTTGACAATGCTTCACTTATCCCTTAGGCGTAGGAGAAGGATTTTTCTTTAAAAAAACAAATTACTTCAAACGGTGCATTACAACAGGAATATAAATAGCAACCCAATTATTACAAGTTTGGTTATGTGTCACAAAGTTGTCACAAGCCTCGTCTTCGTCATTGTCTTCAATAATGGCAGCTGAGTGTTGATCATCCTTGTGAATGAATCCTCCACTGCGGAAAACTGGTTGCATAACCTTGACATTGGCATTGAATGGTCCTTGCTGAAATCCCATCCTTTCTTTATTCTTGTTCTCAATGACTTCCATAATGCGACCCCATATGTCGGTGCTACCAGCCTGAACGACCTCTTTGGCATCCTTTAGAGAAGACATGGGTGCCCCAGTCCTCTTCAATTCATCAGTAACAAACAAAGCATGAAATGGCATTCCAACTTCCTCTTCAGCATCTACATAAGTAAAGGATGACAAATGGCTTACTAACAATTATTTTTCACCACCAACAACGACAAGCTTGTCGTTCTTCATAAATTTTAACTTTTGGTGCAGATTAGATGTCACAGCGCCAGCTTCATGGATCCAAGGTCTTCCCAAAAAACATTTGTACGCTGGGTGAATATCCATTACCTAAAAAGTAATTTGAAAATCACTCGGACCTATCCTAACTGGAAGGTCCACTTCTCCAATGATAGTTTTCCAAGAACCGTCAAACGCTTTAACAACTACGCCAATGTACCTTATAGGGGCGCCATGATAGGAGAGTCTTGCTAGAGTTGACTGTGGAAACACATTCAAAGACGAATCAGTGTCGACCAACACATTGGATAGAGCGTCCTCTTTGCAATTCATTGAAATGTGTAGCGCCAATTTGTGATTTCTACCTTCCTCCGGAAGTTCTTCATCACAAAAGCTCTAGTTATTACAAGAAGTAATATTGGCAACAATATGGTCAAACTGATCCACAATAACATCATGATCCACGTATGCTTATTCTAATACTCTCTGCAAAGCCTCCTTGTTTTCCTCATAATTCATCATTAATGACAGGACAGAAATTCTCGATGGTGTTTGAAGCAGCTTCTCCACAATGTTAAATTCATTTTTCTTAATTAGGCGCAATACCTCATCATCATCGTTAGTCTTAAACTTGTTGGATTAACCAGCCTGACACGTTGGAGCACTAACCGGATCAACTGCAGGGATCTCTGCCTTCTTACTTACTGACACATCTTCCACAGCCTTTGGAAACACCGAATTGAACACACGACCACTACGGGTCGCCTTCACTACATCCGTAATATTTACCACTAAATCTGCAACTGGAAGAGGAACCTCTTGACCATTCTCAATCATGGTGGCTTTATACTTATATGGCACAGCTTTATCGGATGAGTAGGGGACGGGGCCCGCTAACCGTATAACTAACGGTGATACCAATTTGTTGATATTATTGCTATTGCTGCTATCAAATTGAATAACTACCGGCTATGGGGTCTTGACCACTGGCACGATGACATTCACATCATATCCCATATACCTTGATTATTGGAATTGAATAACATTCTCATCCATCAACCTTTGAATATCTCTTTTGACAATTACGCACCCTCGAGAGTTAACACTGCAAATAACACAACCATCATGGTCATGTTCACAATGGCTTACCAGACACAAATCTCTATGAATATCCACTAAAGATCTACAGATACGTAGCACATCAAATACCCTGAAATTCCCAGGACAACCGTCTACCATGTTTACAGAAGCGTTACCATGAGCAGGCAATTGGTTGGCTTTAACATTCGGCACTCTGTCCTCAAAGGACATCATACCACTCTTGACAAGCTTATGAACTTCATACTTCAGAGGATAACAGTTTTCTATGTCAAGACTAGGGGCTACCTGGTGAAAATCACAATGAAGACTAGGTTTGAACCACCATGGTAGTGGCTCAGGAATTTGAGGAGGGTTCCTCGGCTGGATAAGATTCTTGAATACCAAGGACGGGTATAGTTCTGCATATGTCATAGGAATAAGGTCAAAAGAGACATTCTTCCTCTCATAGTTCTGCTTATGATTATTGTTTTTGTTGTACTTGGTTCATTATTGTGCTTGTTGTTGATGATGTTGTTGAATTGGAACTGATTGATTGGTTGAGTTGTTGGAAAAAACTGGAATTACTGATGATACCTGGTGCTGATGTTAACGGGACTGGGAACTTTTCCTCATATGAGGCCTCCTCTGCCTCCCTGCTGATACTGCTTTACTTTCTCCTTCTTGCTTCTTGGAGAACCTACCACCATACTTCTTGCTTGTTGACGTTTCATCTTTGGACAAACGTCCTTCACGGATTCCTTCCTCCAATCTCATCCCCATGTTTACCATCTCCGTAAAATCATTGGGGGCACTTGCGATGATATGTTCATAGTAAAATGAACTCAGCATCTTCAAGAAAATATTAATCATCTCCTTTTCTTCCAAAGGAGGTCTAATCTGGGTAGCTAACTCCCTCTATCTTTGAGCATATTCTTTAAATGTCTCCTTATCCTTCTAAGACATCGACCAAAACTGATCTCTATATGGCTTTATATCAACATTGTACTTATACTTCTTGACAAAGGCCTCGCCCAAGTCATTAAAAGTACCGACACTAGCACCGTTCAGGCCCATATACCGTCTAAGCACAACACCTGTCAGACTATCCTGGAAGTAATGAATAAGCAGCCGATCGTTATCAGTTTGAGTAGACATCTTTCTAGCATACATGACAAGATGACTCAATTGTAATAACAATAAATCAATAATAATAATTCAATTGACCATAAAATCTCTTTTTATTCATAAAATTGGAAGGATTACACTGAGTACAATTTCAGAAACCAAAATATAAATACAAGAGAAAAGGAAACCATCATCCTAAGGATCCCTAGCAACTGCATCAGATGATCTGGCCAAGGGAGTGTACTTCCTTTGGATGCATCAAATCTCTGACTCAAAGGATGAATTCATTTGAGCCTTCTCGAGGACAAGTTAATTAACAATCTTCATCCAAGCACCGGATGGTTGAGGCATGCTAGAGGAAAATAAATCCTTTCATTCTCTTTGTCTCTTCACTGCATGCTCCTCAAGAATCTCAATAAGTGCATCTTTGTCTTTTGAATCAAGCTACAACTCCTCATGCTTTCGGTTCAAAGCATGGAACCGCTCTTCCCACATATCTTTCTCTTGCTTCATCTTGGCAAGCACATCTTCCAACTCCTCTATATCTTGGGTAGGGAGAGTTGATGGCTCAGCCACAACCATAGACATAGGCCTTTCACAAGCGTATGACATCTTGAGCTCCAAAGCTCTCTTCTTCACCTAAATAGTGTAAGCTTCCAAAGCTACACAGTTGTGTGGGCCAAGCTCGGATCTTCCTTTCCCATGTACATTGTGCCAAGCAAGCACCATTGTACTCTTCATATGTTGGGGATCTTTTCCCTCTTGATAGAATATACCTTCTAACTGAACATTGTTAGGTTTATCTCTTAAGGGAAACCCAAGTTGACGACGGGCCAATGTTGGGTTGTAGTTGATTCCTCCTGGCGTACCAATGAGAGGCACATTAGAGAACTCACCACAACTTTCAATAATATCCAAGCTACCCAATGCAGAATCGTACCAAATAATATCATCATTAGTGAGAGACATAAGTCTCTAAGACCACCATAGACATTGTCGGTTCTCCAAGAAATCATGCGTCTGAGGAAAGTGCAAAATAAACCACTTGTACAGAAGAGGAACACAACACACAATAATCCCACCACCTTTAGAATTCCTCAAATGCAAAGAGAAATACATGTCACCCAACAGAGTCGGAACAGGATTCCTAATCAAGAAGATTCTAATGGCGTTAACATCAACAAAGTCGTCAATGTTAGGGAACAAAGCTAGACCATAGATAAGCAATACAAAGATGGCTTCAAAAGTATCCATGCTACTATCTTGAGCAAAAATAGTAGCTCTACCAATGAAAAATTCAGAAGTCAATCCAAGAATCCCTCCTTTCTTCACCAAATGAGCATCAGCCTCAGATTTCTTCAGATGAAGAGCTTCAGTTATGACATGAGATCTGGGAGTCTCCTCCAATCCACTAAAAGGTGCCTTATTAGATACGGATATACCCAAGAGATAGGCATACTCTTTCAACATGGGTACAAGTTGATAGTCGGGAAAAGTGAAGCACCGATAGAGAGGGTCATAGAACTGAACCAAAACACTCAGAAGTCCTTCAAACACATCGGTAGATAATACGGACAAGAGCTTCCCATGACGTTGCTTGAAGTCCAAGGGATCCAATACAAAGGATGATAATTTCCTTAACTCTTTCAAATCAAGACATCTGAAATTGTACTTCTTAGTGTTCCATCATCCATAATCCATGGTCTTAAAATATTTGCAAACAAGACCTTAGTTTCCTTGAAATTTATTTTTCTGTGACGAATGTTATGATGTGCATGTATGCATGAATGTAAAAATCACACACAAGGGATCACATTTAAGGCAAACACAAATAGAGGTCAAGGGATGGATCAGGTCATCATCAAGATCAATCATCCATTTTGGTGGATTATGGTTTTTCACCTTATCAACACACAAGTTCCATTGATATTGACAAGACGTGATCGGATCAACCAAGAATCAAAGGGTTTGTTGTGAGTCACGAGCATGGAGTCGGGTTAAGAACCATCCCAAAGGAGTGTACTAAGGATAAAACATGTAGATCATGTTCTAAAATGTTCCCAGAGTCTTGATCCCATCTATCAGATATTATAGGTTAAGATGAATGATTCATCATCCCATAGTATTCTCAAGAGAGACTCGTCTGAGTCTAGTATCACGTAACAACTGTTATCAAGTCTACACTTGGACAATCTTCGCACTACGTCCTAAATAGGACAAGATGGGTTAAATGTTATACGGTCCTCAGCTTCTCGGACCCCCAAATTAGGGAAAGTAATGTCTATCCACGAATTACTCGTGTGACATTAGTAACTCTAAAGAGGTCTCCACTAAGTGGGGTATCTCATGACAACTATTTCAAGACTATTCCTTCAAAGCCAATATGAATATACCACCCTCATATCTTAGATTGCACTCAAGTTTGAGTTAGAATTTATCTTACCACACAAAGATCACCAAGCACAACAGACAGAGTATCATACCAACAATATATACAAACAAACATCAAATTCACAAATATATACACACGAAAAGTAGCCTAAACCCACTGAGGACTACTCCCTAGCAGAGTCGCCATTTATTTTCTGTAGCGGTAAATTCATGACCGTCAAGCTATGGATAAACTTAACGTCAATAAAACTAGAGTTGCCACCGCGCTTTTATTGTTTCCAAAGGAAAAGGGAAAAGTACGAACAAAACCCAAAGATGATAAGTTTTCAAATCAAAACTAATAAAATGCCAGAGATTACAGGTAATGGGGTTGGCTACACAGAGGGAAGGTGTTAGCACCCAAAGTGTCATACGTACTCCTAGGAAGCCCTTTTTGTGTGCAAGTGATTTGTTAAAAGGATGTTTGATGGAATATAGAGTGGGGGGATGAGAAAAGAATTTATTAATTATATTTTTGTGTTTAACAAGACCTTTGGTCTTATGCCTACGTACCAACATAAAAATAAGGGGTCAAATCCGTGTAGTTCGTGGTAAAAATTTCAAAGAAGTTGGTGAATTGCTTTTAACAAAAGTTTAATAGAGAAGGCCCAGAAAGGCCAAAAATTTGAATGGGGTTGTTAGTTCTTTTTGTCTTTTTTTGAAATTGAAGTCAATATGGTTAATTTCATTTACAAGTTTGATTTAGAAAAAGTGTGAAAATTCATTGGCGTAAGGCCAAAATTTCTAATCATTAAAACATGTTTAAGTTGAAAACACAAACAAAGAAAGTTTTGGAAAGAGGGATATATTTTGAAATTTAAGAAATGGGAGGAGATGAAGAGACTATCCTAGACAAAAAAATTAAAAGTTAAGAGTTGAAAAGATCTGACCAATGGGATGCAATCCAACAGACAAGAATGTCATATGGAAACTCATTTTCCTTTGGACTTTAGCAAGTAACAAGCAGTAAGCAATATCCAAGCAAACCATATGAAGACCAAGGAATCAAATAAAGATAAACATAATATCCAAACCAACACTCCTATAGCTAGAAGTCTTCAATTTCTTCCAATGCATCAGATGAACATATTTCTTGGTCAAATCAGAAGCAATCATCAGACATAAGTAATCATAACAGTGTAATAAACTAAGCACAAAGTCAAAGTGACAGGTGAACCAAGAGCACTCAGAGATTTTCATCAGATGACAAGCATAATCAAGGATATCTCAGTCTCAGATATTGGCATTAGCCAAGTCCTTTAGCATATGGAAGTTTTATATTCTAAGTCCAAAAGTTCAGATCAAGTCCAACAGTCCACCAAGATTTTGTTTAGGGTTTTTGTTGTTATTATGTATTTTAAGGTCCTAAGACCACAAACAAAAACAAAGGCAAGCAAATAATATATACAACCACAAGATGTGGCTCAAATGAGCAAAGTGAAAAAGACTTGAAACATAAATAAGTTGTATGAAATTTAAATGGCAATGAATGATAAAGGTACTGAAACTTAAATTGCATTAAGTAAATGACTTGAAGATATAGCAACATTAATAAAAATTAGTCAAATGTTAGGGAAGAGTTTTAATTGATTAAGTCATTCTTTGGAGAACACTTAACCATTCATTCACAAGTATTAATCCATGAACCAAGACATCATCCATGACAAGAGCTCCAACTTGGATAAATCAACAAGTATGCCACTAGCTCCCATGAATGGAAAAAAGGTCAAGTTTCCACACAATGCCATGAAGAATGAGGGGCTTACAATCTCACTTACTATAATGATATGCCTTGAGGGGAAAATTTAGCTCTATGTTAAGAAATCGTAATTGGACTTATATAGAAGTCACGGTTATCTAAGGTCGGGTAATAAAAGTATAGGTGTTAATGCATGTTAGATATTTGGTACAAAGAACCAAACTCCTAAAACATACCGCACACTAAAAAAATGGAAGGGACTTATCTCAGTCTGGATCATGTTGATTCACCTGACTCAAGGTCATTGATGAATCAACTGGCATTAGACATGAAGTGAATTCATTGGTCAATGATGGATTGGGAAAGAATAGGGATGAAGATGAAGAGGGAAGGGGAGGTAGAAAGCCAAATTGATCATAGGAAGAATTTCATCTTATCAATATTATCCATTCATTTTGGGAGATGAAATGTACATTTCATCAATCCCCTAAATCCAATAGTATTGGTCAAACAAAAGTCAAATCAACCATGATCAAAGACAAACAGAAATTCAAACATCACAAGACCATAAAAATGGCGCAACAAAATTTTCAAACAATTATCAATTAAAAATCAAATTAAAAATGAATTAAAATGCATTTTAAAATGGACAAAATCTCAAATTCCTTCAAAACACCAAATAAATGGCCAAGAGATCTATCCTAGGTCAAATAAAGTCAAAGGACCTTAGACAAAAAAGTTCATAATTTTTTAAAAGTCAGAAGTATTTTAAAATTTTTAAAAACAAGTCCAAAATTAATTAATTCACAAAAAATATCAAAATCAATCCAAAAAATTATTTTAATTCAAAATATGGAAGAGGAAAATATTTAAATATTTTTGGTGAAAGTCCCATATTTTTTGGATTAAAAATGAATTTATTATGAATTAATCAAAATAAGTGGATTAAATGAAAAATCCGAATTTAAAAAAATAAAAAAAATGAGGGTTATCAGATCTCCCTCATTAATTGAGGTGGCATATTTGATGGCCAAGCGTGCACTTTCCACCAAGGTCTTCAGTCAATGCGGCATAGGCTTGGTAATCAAAGCAGATGACTAAGATTAAAACATTTCAAATAGATCAAATGGTTAGGAGACGTGACAACACATCACTAGAGCCCTAGCTCCAATTGTCTTATCTGGTGGACCTCACCGGACTGGTCCACCAGCAATCATCAAGAAAATGAAAAGTAAGGACGTTATTTTAAAGAGAAAAAGCTCAAGAGCTTGAATCTGGCCTCAATTTTTCCTAATTCCAAATATATTGAGAGATATGAGGAATTGGATTTTAAGGTACATGATATGAGTTGCTTCAATTTGACCTCAAAGCAACTCAATCTTGTTACCTATATTGATAGGACTTCAGACAACCAATAAACGAGTAGAGTAGTGGAGAATTGAGTGAGAATCGAAGGCTTGAAGTTTTAGAAAAATCACTTTTGGGTTGCAATGATTTGGATGGATCTTGATACAATTCCAATTGGTTCTTCCTCCTCTTGCTTGCAGTGATCAATTGAGATGAAAATGGCTATGAATTCTCAGAGTTCTTGTCCCCAAATATAAATGGAATCAAGAACTCGATTTCTATGAAATCTTCAAGGAATTCTATGGAGTAGGGTTCTGAGTTTGCTTGGCAAGGCTTGGGCAAGGCGCCTGTCATTTCTAAAGCAATTCACTTGTATTTGTAGGCTATGGAATTCAATTTTGCACCAATTAAAAATTTAGCCAAAAATAGAAATGTTGTGCATGGGTGCATGGGCATGGAATTAGGCCCAACCAATGATGCAATCCATTTCCAATTCGTGTGCAATTGATGTTGAAGTCATTATATGGAAGCATGCAAAAGCAATTAATCACTTGAGTGTAAAAGTTTCCAAAAGAATTTGGTCACAAATTTGACACTATTTGGATTTTGCATTAGGGGGTTATGGATTTTAGAAGTTAGGAAAATTGCATGTTCAATGGTAATTGCCCAAAATGACCTATAATGTTTCCTCTTGGCACATGCCCTTGCAAATTGAATTTGACATTTCTAAAAGAATCAAAGTTTGAGAAGACATCTTGAAATTAATCATGAAACTTAAATAGCCTGCATATCATAAAAATTGTGCAAGTTATGGTTCTTGGAAGTTGACCTCCTAACTAGGGCACAGACAAAATGACCTATAATCTTTCACCATAAATAATGAGTTTCCAAGAAAAATTAGCTCTTGATGTCAACCTGAAATTTTCTGGAATGTCATAAAGAGTAACATTTATATTGGAATAATTTTCATATGATAAAAATTGTAGGAGATAGGATATAGGGAACCCCAGTTTTGACCAGTTGACTTTCTCTAGTCAACCTCCTTGAACCAACTTGAAAACTTGAAGTTCTCTTAATCTTTGGGATTTATGGAGGATCATATATGCTTGAGATGATGTATAATAAAGTATCCCTTGAAATATTTGATCAATTGATGAGGAAACTTGCTGAGAAAGTCACACAAGATACCCAAATGAATTAGGGTTTCCCAGGCAAACAAGCCTCAATCTCTTGATGAATTCTTGATCAAATTGATAAATGAAAAACGTGTGGATCCATATATGATGTTTAGAACGAATGTGTACCATTTCTTACTTGATCTCTTTCATTGAGGGTCTCAATCCCTAAGCATGAGCTTGATAGGGCACAGATGGATGCACACATTACCTACAAAAGAAACAAAATTATACATAGACATATTTTTGATATTTTGGTTAGTAAACAAAAGAAAATAAAGTATGATACAATCAGATATGCTTGGTGATCTCTCCCAATACAAACCCAATGAATGAGGGGGGAGGAAGATGCCAAGGTGTGATCATAAAGCCAATGCAAATGATGAGATAGCATGAGGGATCTTAGGGTCAAATTTGGGTTCTTACAATGTTCAAAATAATTAATCAAGCACAAAGTTCGATGCATCTCCACCAAAGAGTTTGGATATGTCGGACATCAAAAACCCTGAATTTACCAGGACAGTCTTCCACCATATTCACAGAAGAATTGAAATAGGCAACACTTGTGAAGTGTTGCAGTAGGTTTAAACTCAGAAATAGGCAACACTTGTGAAGTGTTGCAGTAGGTTTAAACTCGAAAATAGGCAACACTTGTGAAGTGTTGCAGTAGGTTTAAACTCTGAAATAGACAACACTTGTGAAGTGTTGTAGTAAGTTGGAATTCAGAAATAGGCAACACTTCGTGAAGTGTTGCATAATGTAAAACATTGCAACCTTTGAAAACTGTTTTTGTAGGCGAAACAATGCAAATTTTGGTAAAAGTGCTGCTGTAGGAGAAATAGTGCAACGTTTGAAAAGTGTTGCTAAAAGTGTGTGTTTCGTCAAGGGTCGCAACTTTACGAAACAACATCAGTTTAGCCTATAAATTAAAGATTCCGGATTCAGAAAAACACATTAGAAAAGTCTATCTTCTTCACCCAAAATTCAAGATTTTCATCTTCCTTACATTAGAGTTTTTATTGGTCTTGTGCAAACTCGAGTATAGACTAAATTATTTTGGGTATTCATACGTTTCAACTCTAAGACATTTGAGAGTGTTTGGAATTCTTATAAAAAAAGTTATTCATTCACAATTCTAGTCTCGGATCATTCGATTTATAATTCAATTTTTTAACAACAATAATATTTTGTTTGTGAGTGCATTGTACAACTTATATGATACTGCATTGTGGTATCCTACGATGATCACAAATTCAATTTTATCGTCAAGGTTCTTTCTTCTTAGATCTTGAATGTGTCTAAAACACAATGACTCAAAATCCTAAAGCTCTTGACAAATGTTTTCCTATCTAACCATATTTCTTCAAATACCTTATCTAATATCTTTGTGGAACTTCTATTTAGTGTATAACTGTTGCAACTACAACATCAAACATAAGCTGTTTAGTAAATTATACTATTGAAACATATACATTATCATGTTTATAATAGCCATATCCATGCTCTTAGCCAAACAATTATGTTGTGGTGTGTACGATGCAATAATCCCATGTTGAATTACTATCTCATCACCAAAATTCTCAAAATCATTAGACGTGTATTCTCCACCTACACCACTTTTGAGTACCTTAGTTGTTTTTATTCATGCTTCTCAACTGACACCTAGGTATCCTTGCTTATTTCATATACTCGTGAATAAATATGATATTTATGGTACTTTATATGCATGTGGATATCGACTCGACGAGTATTTACAAAAATTGTTGGTATCTACTAGTATTTGTAGATATTCCTAGGTAGGTAGATAAAGTTAGAGAGACAAAATCTACCTTCTTTCTAACTTTTGTTCTTCTCATAATATCTTCCACGTCTATCATGCATTCATTCTCTTTCATATTCCTCGCAGCAACAAAGCCACATCTGCTTTTTTGATTCATCAAGCATTAAATAGCAGTTTCGTTCATTACTGCACCTACCATGCAGTAAGAACACATGAGCTTCTCATGTTGTTAACGTAAATTCATGGCAATCTCATGTTTTCTTCAGATATCAACATGCATTTTAAGCATTTATACATCTTTCCATTCATATTGCGTGTTTTTCTATATGAGTGGTGAGTGTTTTTCTATATGAGTGGTGAGTGTATCTACTTAAATCCCATAACATTCTTGTTGCGTATCATTATCTTATTACATTTAGACACAGGAGTCAGCCTTATTCAGGTTCAGTCTATCCAAGTGGTTCCATCTCCTCCTCAAGAGCCACTGATCAGATCAGTTTCGCTAATTGTGGCTCACCAGCCGAATGACCACCCTCCAAATTACCAAGTGTCAAACACAAGCCTAAATCCTATTCTTGACCTTATTATCCACTTGCTCCCCACTCCTACTAGGAAGTCAGGTATAGGAAATCCCTCTATAGTTTCTTATATTTCTATTGACCTTATTATCCACATGCTCCCCACTCCTACAGGTCTCTCTTTATCAATTTGTTTAGAATGTCTTGCAAAACATTCTCCTTCTCATTTATTGACTATGGTGCTGAGCTTATATGACGTACCTATTGTAGTTGATAATCTAGTTACAAGATTCTTAAGATTACCAAGCACTGAGGTTGTGACACTACTATAGGAAACACGTATAATGACAATTGTACGTTAGTTGTTAGGTCGTGTGTGATTTTATGTATGGTGGTTTCCACAACGGACGTGTGACAGTGGTTATAAGCTAGGTAGCGCGCTACCTATCACAACGATTATATTAAACAACCGTTGTCATATATATATATATATATATATATATATATGTAAGTCAGGGGTTCGAAATCAAATATTAGCAACAATTTATTAGGAATATAATTAACATTTCACACAGTTACAGAAGATAACTGTCGTGAAAAATACCTAAGTTTATTATATCTCACTAAACATATACAACCATTAAAATTAATGTAGAAGATAATAATTTGAAAAATAACTTAAACGAACAACTATTTTTCAAATTGTATTCATACCGTAATTCATCTCTTGCTTCTTAACACGTGGTATTTGATTCAATGCCTCAAATTCTTTAAAGCAACGGTTCATTCCTAGTTTATTTTGCAAAGTATCAATATGTTGACTAATGCGGGATCATCATCATCGCTATCATCATCATTATTTTAACCAATGAAGAAGATTATTATGATGGAATCAATGAAGATGATCCAATTTATCAATAAATTTGA
This sequence comes from Lathyrus oleraceus, assembly GCF_024323335.1. NCBI lineage: Eukaryota > Viridiplantae > Streptophyta > Magnoliopsida > Fabales > Fabaceae > Lathyrus > Lathyrus oleraceus. The sequence continues at coordinate 183,043,593 of NC_066580.1, read as the reverse complement.
TGTTTTGAAATATAAATTAATAGAGAATGAACCGTTGCTTTAAAAATCTGGGGAAATAAGCCAAATTTTACGTGTTAAAGAGCGATATAGATAAAATACAAGATTGATGCAATTCGAAAAACAAGTTTGATCTAAATCGCATTTCAAATATAACTTAACCTTCGAATTATTATTTTCTAAATTAATTTAAATGAATGCATGTTCAATGAAGGGTGAGTGAAACAAACAATCTACATGCATTATAGTAAACTCAACAACAACATACATCAAAAAACATGACAACAACATACCTTTTATTGAAAAGGTTCGTGGAATGATCTGAGGTTAATCTACTTTGTGTTTCCATCAAGAAAAAGTACAAGGCACATGAAGCTTCCAAAATTGCTTCATATTTGTCGAATTGTTTCTCCATAGCAAAACAATAAGTTTATAAACCACACCCATAACAGAAGTTATCTTGAACCAGATTTCGAAATATAAACAACATTCAAAATGTTAACCTATTTTGAAAACAAAAATTAGAATTAACATTCTAACATAACAAGCAACAATAACCAGCATTATATTGTTAACTCAAATACCAGTACATTGTAACATAAATAAGCAATACACTATAATATAACATGCAACAACAACCACAACATAACTAGTATTCACATTGTAACATAAGAAGTAACAACAACCAACAATACATTATTAACATAATAAGAAACAACAATAACAACCAATAAAATATCATGTAAAACATAACAAAACCCTTAAATAGTCATGCCTAGTTGAATTTGTGTAGTTTTTAATGCCTTCATAGTTCTCAAGGTCTTCATCTGATTCGGAATCAGTTACATCTAAATTCATTAGATCATTCATAATAGCTTCTACTTTCTTCATCTTTTCAGGGTTATGATTCTTGACAATAATCTTCTTATAAACTGTTCCATCAGACGACTCAACAACAGTAATGTGATCCCTAACAGATTCATCTTTCTTGGCTTTGTTCAACCATAACTCCACCATATCAATAACCATTTTAGCATGAATCTCGTGGATAAGTTTGTTGTTTCCACTATTCATGTTGAGATAAGGATCTAAAATCGAAACAAGAAAACAACAACGTACAACAACATAAAACAACAACAATATACAACAACAAAAAACTTAAACTCTCAAACAAGAAGAAAATCATGTGAAACATAAATACAACATACATGAAAAAGAAAGAACAAGGAAGAGGAAGAATACCTTTATGTATGAAATGAGAGTTAATAACGAAGAAGAAGAGAAAAATGTGTGCTAGGGTTTGCCATGATAAATACGGTGATACTGTCAAAAAGCCAGAGCTAATTCACTTATATTATATATGAGTAAACAATTTCGCCATAGTTATATTGAAAACCGTGATGAAATATAATGACTTTCACAATGGTTCACATTGACGACCGTGGTGATAGGTATTTTAATTTTAATTTATATATTATAATTATAAGGACGGCATTAATTGTATTGACAAAGTAGAAAATGGTTGGAGCTGAGATTCGAACCCTCTCAATCCATAAATGTATAATCACGGTTTATTAGTTTAGCCGTAGTGCAATGTATTTTCCTAAATATAAATAAATAAGTGTGTCCAAAAATGAGGTATTATCACGGTTAACAGTTAGATTGTTGTAGTTTAGTGTGACGAAAGGTCTATTTTGTAGTAGTGTGAACATATTGTTAATGACAATGTTATGGTGAAAAATATTGTGGCTTTGGACAATAAAGATAGAAAAAAATAGCTTCTTGCTCATCTAGGGGAATAGGTAGATGTTAAATTGTTCCTTAAATAGTAGGGGGTTAGGGAGTAGTATCAAAATGGGAAAGGTTAGGGATCTCATTCATCTTAGTTCTTTGGAGTTTGTGGTTATTCAAGAGACTAAATTTCTTGATGTCTCTGATTCTTTTATTCAATCCCTTTGGGAAAATCTGTTTTATGAATGGAGCTTTAAACCTTCACATGTTAATAGTGGAGGTCTCCTTTCGATTTAGTGTAGATCTAAAAGCAAAACTCTTTTATCCTTTGCATATCAGAGTTTTCTAGGTATCTTCTTAGAATGGGAAGCTAATAAGTGGTTTGATTTGTGGTAAATGTGTAGTCTAAACACTTTTTGGTTGATAAGAGGAGTTTTTGGTACAATCTTTCTTCTTGTAAGTCCCCCTTAGGAGGCGAGGTCTGGTGTGTCATTGATGATTTCAATGCGACCATTTCACCTAACAAGCGAAGAGGACACGGTGGTTCTTCAGTATCTGTGAGCAATGATGAATGTGTTGCTTTCTCCTCATTCATTACTCAAATGGATTTCCTGTATCTTTCCCTTTTGGGTAGAAATTTTACATGGTTTCAACATTTAGGTGGGGCGGTTAGCATGTCTGGTCGTATTTTGATATATGATTACTGGTGGAGTTTATGAGGGATCACTGCCTAATGGTTCATCCCTAGAGATCTGCTTGATCATTGTCTCATCATCCTGAAGTATGGTCATAAGTTATGAGGGCCTAAACCTTTTTGTTTTAAAAGTCGTTGGTTGTCCCATCATGAGTTCCTTGACCTGGTCCTTAACTCCTAGTTGACTTCATCCAATGAGGGTTTGAAGCCTTTTACTTTTATGGGTAAGATTAAATCCATCAAGGCCACTGTTAAAAGTTAGAATAAGGGTGTCTTTGGTGATGTGTATATCATATTAAGTCTCTTAGGGTTGTAGTGAGTAGCCTGTATATGTTGGCTGATACCATTCCTCTTTTTATGGAGGTAGTGGAGTCCAGAGCTAAAGCCCTAGATAATCTCTATTCGTTTATTAGAGTGAAGATTCCCAGTTGTCCCAAATAGCTAAGGCTATATGGGTGAAGGAATGAGACTCCAAAACGGGTTACTTTCATGCCTCCGTCAAGTGTGGAAATAAAAGGAATTCTATCTTTGATCTTAAGAAAGGTGAATATTAGATCGAATGAGTGGATGGTAAACAAAATGACATTTTTTCTTATTTTTATAAAATATTTAAAGAATAGGAGGTAGCACACCCTCGACTTGATAGGGTGGCCTTTAGGTCTATTCTCTATTGAAGATGATTTGGCCTTGCCATCTTCCTTCAATATCGAGGAGATAAATGTGGTATTGTCTCAGTGTGATTGGAGTAAAAGTCTAGGGCCTACTAGTTTTAAATTTTCTTGTTTAAAAAGGTTCTAGAGTATTTTAAGGTAGATTAGGGATTCTTTTTTATAAATTTCATTGTTTTTCTCTTCCCTTTAGTTTTCCTCTTTTTTTATAAGCCTTCTTCCTAAGGTCATGAATCCTGATTCTCTAGGTGATTTTAGACCAATTTCCTTGGTGGGATCCCTTTATAAGTTGGTAGTTGAAGTTGTGGCTTAAAAATTAGGAGTGATAATGGACATGTTGATTAGTCCTAACCAGTTACCCTTTCTGAAAGGGATAATGTTGGTTAATGGTGTTCTAGTTTTCAATGAGGTGATTTATCTAGAAAAAGGATCCAAGAAGGAATGTCCTATTTTCAAATTTGATTTCTAGAAAGCGTATATTTGCTGAGCTGGATCTTTCTAGATTATATGCTTATCAAATTTGGTTTTAATGATAAGTGTAGATCTTGGATCAAAGCTTGTGTCTTCTTTGGAAACCTGACTATGCTTGTTAACGGCTCCCTAACTCCTGAAATCAACATTCAAAGGGGGTTAAAGCAAAGAGACCCATTAACTCCTTTCCTTTTCCTCCTAGTGGATGAAGGCCTAAATGGGTTAATTCAGTGGGTCTATGATCTTAATCATTTTTCTGGTTTTAAAGTTGGTCCCTCTAAATTGAAGATCTCTCATCTTTACTACACTGATGATACCTTAATATTAGTTGAGCCTTTATTCAATACTCTTTTGGTTATCAAAGTTATTCTAATGGGGTTTGAGCTTGCCTTAAGTATACGAGTTTACTTTCACAAGAGTAGTCTGATTTGGATTAATGTTAAAACATTTTTTCCTTAAGTTGGATGATGATTTTCCTCATTGTAAGATTGTGTCTTTCCCATTCTGGTACCTAGGGTTTCCAGTTGGAGCCAATCCTAGGATAAAATCCACTTGGGAGTCTCTATTGAATCTGGTCTGAAAGAGACTTAATTCTTGGTTATACATGTAGGTTAGCTTATGGGTAGGGTTATTCTTCTTAACTCAGTTCTTAAAGCTATTCTGATTTTCTTCCTCTCATTTCTAACTATGATTGCGAAAGTGTGGAAGAAGTTAATTAGGATTCAAAGAAGGTTTATGTGTAGAGGGGTGAAAGGGTTATCCAAAATTCTTTGGGTTAGGTGGTCCGAAGTGTGTACGCCCAAGAAGTTTGGGGGATTTTCTAGGAAAGATCTTTGTCCATTTAATCTAGCTCTTCTTTCCAAGTGGAGATAGAGACTCCTAACATGTTCCTCTAGTATTTGTTCTAACATCCTTCATGCCCGCTATGGTGCTCCTATTGTCTCCTCCTAATGTGGAGGTAGGTCTTTAGTAAATAACACCTTTTACAACAGGTGGAAATGCGTATCTCATCCTGGGTCCAAGAAAGATGATCCTTTGAATTGGTTTGAGATGGCCTTTGAATAAAAATATTGGGTTTCGTAGCTCCACTTCCTTTTGTAAAAACCCTTGGATAGGTAGTACCTCCCTCAATATTAGATTTCAAAGACTATTTTTTTTCTATTTCTCAATTCCAAGATGACATTGTGGGTAAGGTAGAGAGGTGTGATCAGGGTGCGATTACTTGGGACTCTAGATGGAGACGATCATTATTTGTTCATGAAAGAATCGATGGTTGCTAAGTTTTCTCGGTTCTTCAAGAGGTCCAATTTAATGCAGGCAATGATAGGTGAGTGTGGAGGCATACTAATTATGGATCATTATTTGTGGTGTCTACATATCTAGTTCTATCTATTTCTGGGCCTATCTTTGATGACATGGTTGATAATGTGTTCCCAGAGATTCTCACGATTTTGGAGAGTTGTCCCCGCTCTAAAGTAAGGATTTTCTCTATGCAACTTCTACATGATAGATTTACTTCTAAAGAAAATGTTTTCAAGCAGAACACCATTATCGATCATGAGGAGACCTACTACACTTTTTATGGGGATCATGTAGAGTCGAGTTCCAATTTGTTCGTGACCTTTAACTTTATTTTAGAGTCTGGTATATAATTTTTAGGTGGTCAGGGGTGCATTTTGGCTCTTCCTAGGAATCTTAGATTTATTTTTGAATTTTTTTTTCTCTTTTTAGATCCTATTACTAGGATTAGGAGAATGTTTTTAATTATGATTTGGCATGTTGTGGCGTGGACTATCTGGTTTGTTCGTAATGATAAGCTTTTCATCAGAACACCAAAAAATGTGAAAGAGTTAGAGCATAATAAAGATTTCTTGGAATGGACTTGGTTTCATTATAAAACCCAAATGAACTCTTTATCCTCCTTCGATTAGATTCAGAATCCTATCATGTGTATTATTCAATAACAAATTGAGATTCTTGGTTTGACCCCTTGGTAATTAGTGATTTGATGTCATTTTAGTTGAGATTCTTATCTGCTTTCCCTTTTGTTTGTGTTGTTGGATGTGCATGTCATTTTTGATTTTGTATATGATTTGTAACGTTTTGTTTTGTTTGGTTGGTTGCCCTTTGTGGTTTTGCTGGCTTGGCACGCCTTGTGTCATTAACGCTTTATATTTATATTTGTAGGCATTTGTCTTTCTTTACTAATATTATGTGACCATTAATGTCTCTAAGCCCGCAAAAGACTAATCAATTAACCCCATAGCAAGGGAGACAAAGTAGATCGATTAGGTTAATCGAATAACCCTTTGGTAAGGAGACCAAGCTAATCGATTAATCATCCCATTTCTTCATAATTTTTAAACATTTAAAGTATGATAATTGATTACCCCTCAAATGTTAATCGATTAAGCACTGCTATTTTTTGAAAAATACTGTAACATTGCATTATTTTTGTCACCTTTCTTCATCTATAAACTTTTTCATAATCATGACAACTGTTCATAATTATTTTCCAATAATTGTTTCTGAAAATCAAGAGTTGCATGGTTCATTATAAATAGAGGAATTTATAAATTTAAAATCACTTTCCCAACTTATTTTTTACTGTGTTCGAAACTTTCATAGAAACTTTTTCTACCGCATAATTTTCATATCAGATAAAAAGTTTCATTCTCTTCTTTGAGCATTTAAGTATACATATCATTTGATCATATTGTTTCAAGAAAGATAACAAAAATATTATTAGAATTTTGTTGTATTACTAAAATTCTATTGCACTTATATTTTTCTATACTCAAAAATTGGTGTTACTATATTAGTATTTTGTAACTTGGTTATCAGGTTGTTGATAACAAGAATATTAGAGAGAAAGTAGGGTTCTTTATCTTGGTCTTTGGAAATCATGGAACGGGTGTGCTTCTTTGTTGTTGTTATAAGATTGTAAGAGAAATCTTGTTGTGAGGCTTGTACAAAGATCTAACAATAGTGAAAATGTCTCATAGGGTATAATGGAACTAGAAGTACCCTTGGTTGGTAAGGGAAACTAGTGTAATTCGTTGTGTTGATTTACTTTCTGCACTTTACTTTTTTGTTTCTTATTCATTCATCTGTTCATGATTCCAGAAAATTACAAGAAACCAAAAAAAAAAACTTAAAATCTCTAAAAATACATTAAACCTAATTCACAATTTCTTATGTTGTGCACTCAGTGCTTACATCGTCTGTAAATTGAAGGATCTCAAAATGTATATCATCGTTGAAGTGAATCCTGTGAAAATCTCTTGAAGAATAGGCATTATGCACTAGACCGAATAATCCTTCAACAACAATAAGAAATTGAAAAGGAGAGAGGCCCCCGTCTAAGACCCCTCTTCACATTAAACTCATAACTTGGACTCCCGTTGACTAAACCATATATAGAGCTTCTAAACACTAGAGTCTTTATCCATAAGATCCATTTAGCGCTGAAGTTCATCCTAAACAAAACATATCTTAAATAGTTCCATGAATCGCAGTCAAAATCTTTTTGAAATCCACGTTAACAAGCAAACACTTTTTATTATATCTTTTTTTTGTAAAATCTATCACTTCATCCACCACATGGATTCCATCTTAATTTGTTTATGAGATATGAAAGCGGATTGATTCTTGGAGATCAAACTTCCCAAGTTGTTCGAGATCAAGCATATAGGTCTAGATTCCTGCAAGGTCTGTGGATTGTCAACTTTAGGAATCAAAGCAGGAAAGAAAAGAAGTCATAACCACTTTCAAAAGTATATTAGCATAGAATAATTCACATTAAAAATTTAAGTAGGCTCATTATCACAAATACAAATATAAATAGAAGCAAAGAAAGAAGTCATACCGATTCTTTATGTCTCATTATCACAAATACAAATAGAAAATATATTAACTTAGAATAATTCACATTAAAAATTAAAATAGTCTTTCATTTTAAACAAATAAACTTTAGAAATATGACCACTAAATAAAAAATGGAATGAGTGGCTATGTTTACTAAATAAAACATTATTATATTCTACAAAATGAGTTCATAAAAAATGTTTTCAATTGAATACAAGATATTACTAAGAAACAAAATATAATCTCCTCAAGAATATTATAGGAATTATTTCGTTAAATATATTATAATTAGATAAAAATTTCTATATTTTTATTCACCTCTTTTACTACATTATAGATATAAAAACACCACTATAAACTCATACAGACAAAATAAAAGATTTCATATTCAAATTCAAAACATTACATAATTTAATTAATAATATGTATCTCATTTTAAATGAATTATTATTTAATTTATATTTATTATAATAAGAATAATAAGAATAAATAAGAAAAATAATGTATTAAAATTACCATTAATAAAATGATGAAATTTATTGCAGGATATTCGAAACAGAAATAAGTAGATAGAAATGAAGGTGAAGTTATTAGTACATTTATGAATGAAAAAAGAAGAACACCATACAATAGTACAAGTATTGAATTTCTAATGAATGAAATTCAGAGTTTATTCAAATTAAAAACTCAGAGCTACTACGTACTCAACACTTTCTGTTGAGCCATTAAAACATCGATACATTTAACACACTAGAATTAAAAGCTTCTCAACACCTTCGGCTATTAAATCAACCAAGTCCTATGAGTTACCCAAAATATGTACACAAATTTATTGTTCTTAGTTTCTCTCTCCTAAATAAATGTTTAGAACAACCACTCTCCATCTTCTTCCCTGAATTCATGCAGCTACATTTCATGCTCATTACATACATGTCCACTTCCTTCTCATATATATATATATATATATATATATATATATATAATATATTATATATATATATATATATATATATATTATTATATATAATATATATATATATATATATATATATATATATATATATATTATATATATAATATATATATATATATATATATATATATATTTGCTTTAAGTTATGTGCTTACTTGAAACAACAATACAATGTAATTGTCACTATATACAGCTAAACCATGTAGTAAACTATGTAGGTTTTCACGTGTTTGGACATACTATATACAAATAAATGGCAGAGGATAATATTCCATTTGTTATATATTATAAACAAATTTTGGTCTTTTAGATTTATTAAATAATTAATATATTTTATTTTTATATAAATTAAATATATTAATCATTAACTAAATTTAAAAAACTAAAATTTGCTTATAATATGAAATGGATAAAGTATATGGTTTGAAATCGCATTACTACGAAAAAAAGGTCTTCAATCTCGGTTAAAAAAACAACATTTTATCTCGGGTTAGGAGGCAAGATAACGAAAGATATTATAGAAAGTTCGTCACCTTTTATCTCGGGCCAAAGACTGAGGAAAAAAACTAAAATAGGTGTCACATTTTCCCTCGGTCGAAAGTTTCAACCAAGGAAAAAAGTTGCACGGCATGGATTTGATTCAACATTATTTTTGTATTTTCAAAATTGAAAAGTGCACCTCACTTTTCCGTTTGATTACTTCTTATATCCAAGGCAATAGATATAGGGTTTTTATATTGGTTTGGTGATCCAACCTAGAAGAAACCCTTGTTTTAATATTCTTTTATTTTATAATTTTTTTTTAACATGTATTTTTTGAAACAAAACTTAAATTGAATATTTTTTGAAACAAAATAAATGGCTCATTTGTGAAACAAAATTATATATATTTTATGTATCAAAATTATACATTGTTTACACGAAAGTCAAAATGACACACGTATTCGTTTTTTACAATAAAACTAAAACATATACAAATGATTTACCAACCAAGATAAAAATCAAAATTGTCTGATTTGAACAGATGTTCTAAAGTCTTCTTCTTTGAATGGTATATCATCGTTAAACACCAATAATTTGATTGACATTTAAAAAGAATTATGATAACACAACAACAACTATATTAGACCTTCAATAATAACAATATTAAACCTTCAAATCATGGATCTCAAGGTCAACAACAACATTAAATTTTTTACTAACAACAATAACATTAATTTTGCTTACAATAACAACAACATCAAATATTTTACTAACACGACATGAACAACATCAACAAATCAATAAAATCATTCATCATTCAATCTAAATAAACGAATGTCACAAGTAAACTTTTTTAGCACTTACTTTAATCTAAATAACAAGTCAAGCGCCTTGCGTCCAAAATAATCAGAGTGAGGATAGGAATGCTCAATTTTCACTCATTCTCCGTCACTTAAGACTCGTGGCACACAATACTAATCGTAGTTATTAAGTACCTTGAATTTGATCAAGCAAACATCATTTGACGTTGGATCAAGGGTTTGTTTATTTGATTAAGAAATTTAACTTACCAACAAGAAAATAAAAGGGTCTCATTGTCAAGTAGCCCAAGAGAAAGTCTTGTGCGTGCAAAAGTGACCTATGTTAAACAAAGGATAATGGTCTTACAAACATGTCCCCCTAAAGTGATTACATTATGCCATTCTTACAACAGGTATGTAAGTACAGATGAAACTCAAGTGTTTACAAAGTATCATAAAAAATAAAGAGAAAAGCCTCCAAGCAAAGGTCCTGAGTGGGATCCTCTAAGTCCAAGTTGGTTAAGTGAAAAGACTTGTTTTGGGTCTTATAATTTTATCATGTTTTTGTTGTTTCTAAATGTGATGATAACAATAAAGTAAAGACAAATAATAAAGTATGCATGATGAAGTTTATACAATGATAATGATGATGAGTACTTGAATGTAAATGGCATAAAAGTAAATAATAATGAATAATAATAACAATAGTAATAATAGCAAAAGGTTAGTAATGATCAAAGTAAAGTTAAGTTAGGTTGGGATTATGAACAAATGGACCAATATTTGAGGATTATCTATCCTTAAGTCAATAGGTTCAAAATATGGCACATCGAGAGATAAATTATCATTGATACAAAGTATGGAAGATGATCAATGGATCAACTTACCATAGATTTGTAACAAATAAAGTTGTTCAACCTCAAGTCCATTTATCAATAGATTGACAAAAGTAAGACTATACAACCCAAAGTTGACAGATTAAAGGTTGATTGAGTTATTATGTTAACAAGTTATATGGACAAAGCATAATTTTAACAAGTTAGTCATGTTTAGTATAAAGAAGTAAAGAGTTAGTGGGTTAGTATAAACCAAAAGGAACAACCATGTATCAGATGAATCCAAGTTAACAAGATAAGACTTCATCCACAAGTCAAATGACCAAGTTATCTTAAGTAGGGGCAATTTATCCATACTTCAAAGTATCATGGATGAACACTTGATCATCCAATGATAGATTTGAAGTATGGAAGGCTTTAATCAACCCTAAACCAAACATGTCATGAATTAAATAGATTTCATTAGTCCTTAAGTTCAAGACTTCATAAGTCCACTAAATATAATTCAAATGAAGTAAAACAAGTCACCCATGAATTCTAGGGAGAAAAATAAGGGGGTTTATGTTCAACATATTTGCAAAATAATAAAAATGAAAGGGTTAAAGAATAAAATCAAAATGGAAATAAATAGGGAAAATAAATAAATAAAATAACACAAGTATGAAAAATAAATATAGTTTGCACACGCTAGGGGTTGAACCTCTGACCTTAGGGTCAGGGGGGATCAACCCCCTCATCCACTGGGCCACAAGCCCAATTGTGATATCAAAGCGCGTTAACAGAATAAATAAATAAAAAATAAAAACAAAAGAGATTCGTGCTCCAGCAAACCAATCAGAGTGTGACAACCATTTTGTTTGAATTCAAAACACACGCAAACGGTTGTCTTCAACCTTCAACCACTTCAGAATCCAAACTCAAAAACAAAAGTTTTCAATCAGATTCAAGCATCAAGGTAACTTGTATTATCAACAACAAAACACTCTCCACATTCATGAGCTATTGGTTGTCTTTGACTATGGAGTTCTTTCTCAAAAATCAGATCGATGAACTTAACCTAAAACAAAAAATTAAATGGTGGATAAGAGACAATCGAAGCTACATGTTTAGGGGAAACGATCAGTGAGTGATTTCGAGAGAAGTGGAAACTTGTTTGGGTGATGAGGATGGAGAAATCTACCTGATCTAAAGTAGGTCAGGGGAGTTTTCTGACGGTATAGATCAACTCGGGTGAGGCTTAGGGAAGGGTGGTTAGGTGTTTAGAAAGCTTGAGTGATGTGTGATGAAGGTTTCTGGATAGTTGTTTGGGGTTGAAGTGCTCTGAAAATGAAAAGCTGATATTCTATTAATGGAGGTTCAGCATAAATGTTCAGAATGAGTATGGGTCCTTTTTCAGTGTGTTTGTGCAGTGGAACACCTTCACCTATTTATAGGGAAGGTGTGTGGATGGTTTTGAAGGGAGATTGTGGAGGTTTGCTTCAGATTGGCATGTGACTTAAAGCACGATTAGTGTTGACTTGGGGAACAATGAAACAGATACATTTTGAGCTTGTTTACACCACAGGTAAGTTGATTTTGATCACTAGCATTGATTTGTAACAACCAAAGGCAATGAATTGGTCTACAGCTGAATTTGCTTTTGCCATTTTGGGCAAAAGCTGATTTTTACACATGGCATCGAATTTTCTGTTTAGGGTGGTTTCCATGTGCAAGTTGACTTCTAATACTACCACAATACCATTTGCAAAGTGTTTTCGGACCATTAGGATCATAATGTTGAGGACTCGTTGCATTGAATTGCAAAATCTGGCTTATGAGCATCTGCTTTGTGCATCATGGCAAGTCAGCAACTTTGAACCAAGGCCAAATAAAATTGGCTCGTTCGTTTTGTCTCAAATCTGGGCCATTTGTTCCTTCCCATGAACTTGATTGAATTCAAAAAGAACCAGATCAAAAGGGTTTATGGTTTGGAAATGTCAATATGTCAAAGTAGTGGTCATGACATGATTTTAGGACATGGTGGGTGGGCATGTTGGACCAACTTTACCAATAGAAAAATTGAACCCATTCCTCAATGAATTAGGTCTTGGACCTTGAAACAAAGTTGAAGAGGAAGTTATTTAGGACATTTGGCTCGAAGTGAAATTTAAAAAGCTTGAAAATGAGAAAGTTATGGTCTTTGAAACTTCCCATAAGCCATTCTTGCCAAAATGTGACCAACCAACATTACCTAATTTGGTGATTTTGTGATTTCTTGATTCCTAGGCACAATGATGGATGTTTTGAGTTCAAATGATAATTCCATGATGGGAAATGAAGTTTGTACCTTTGTGGAATGATTTTAGGTCAAATTGGTGGGTGGTTCAAGTCATGGAAAGTTGAAAAATCATGTATGAACCAAACACTTGTAACATGGATTGAATGGATGTTTAAATGGTTGATTTTTATTATACTGGTTAAAATGATGTTGAATGAATGGTAGGGTGATTGGATTGCCAAAAATGAGAAGGGTCAGTGATAAAAGCATCCTCAAACTAGGGTTTCTTGAACCATAAGTTTCATCAAGAACCATGGTTAAATGAATTAGGGTTTGAGATGTAGGGATCAAATTGAGATGTTTAAAGGGTGTGGGGGAAGGAACAAACTTTGGATTTGAGGGGTTCTTAATGGCATGATCAAGATCCATGGTGAATCATGACTTGTACAAGCCAAATGGAGGGTCAAGAGCTATGGTTTGGTCCTTGGGTGACTAGATGAATCTTGAAGCTTCTTCAAAGGGGACTCACCATCAAAATTGGACTTGGGGAGTGAGTGAGATGTATTGAGTTATCCTCCAAGCTTTATGGGATGCTTGAGGATGAGATTGAGGACAAGGTGGCTTGGGGAGCATCTCATCATGATAAGAGGATCTTGGGGCTTTGTAGATGAATCCCATGCCTTGGGCTTGTGGATTGTTGTGGTCATTAAGTAAAAATGCATATGAGATGATATGTATGGGATGTATGCTTAGGGTTTAAGGCTTAAAATGATATGGGGTAGGGAAAATTTAAGGGTATGACAGCTGCCCCTATTTAATCTTCTCAGACCTGAAGGTATGGATAGAAACGACTTCCAATTCATTCATGGTAGGAGAGGATTAAATACTTTTAGGAGTAACCGGAAATTTGCTTTGCTGGTGATAATGGTAAAATAAATTATTTTGTTTGGGGTATTATGCATAGTTACGATGATTATGCATGTAATGTGATGTATGCAACATAAGTATCTCTTGATGTCAAAATCTCGAGAAGACGGAGGGGAAGAAACTCCGTTGGGGAATAAGAATCTCAGAAAAGATAAAGGATGACTATCTCTAGCAATGGCTGGGGAGAAAAAGAATGTAATTCCTAACAACGGCTGGAACACCTTGTTGGTGTAAGCCCTAGAGGCCAATACTTTTGGTACTTGTATCGAATTATTTATTAATAATAAAAGGTTGTTTCTTTATTATGTTTGTCTAATAAAGTCCCTAGAATAGATAGTCCGTTTAATGTATCAAGTGTGACTTAATCATGAGATCACATTAAACATAAGGATATTATTCTTAAAGTATCCATAGTCGAACTTTATTGTGAAGTGGGATAACATTAAAGCATTAAGACTATTATGTATATAGACTGATGATCACATCTCATGGATCATGGATGAGGAGTTATCAAGTCTTAAACATAGGTATGAATATTAAGAGTAATATTTATACTGGATTGACCCACTATGAGAATACTATATAGAATGTTATGCAAAGTGTCATAAGTTATTCTCATGGTGATAATGGTGTATACCACCCTTCGACCTGAAACCACTATAGACCCTAGATGTAGAGTCGAGTACCTTATTATTGATCAAACATTATCCGTAACTGGATGACCATAAAGACAGTTGATGGGTACTCCACGAAGCATGCTAAGGGACATGAGTGACCTAGATGGAATTTGCCCATCCTGCGTAACAGGATAAATGTCTATGGGCCCAATATTGAACTGGACAAGGATGACACGGTATATGCCTTGTGTTCAATATATACATAAGGGCAAAAGGGTAATTGTACACATAAGTATTATCACAAAAGGATTTATCAGATCACATGACATTTTTGTGTCTTGGGTAGCAGTGATGCGTTGCTATATACCGCTCACTGTTTATTATGTTAAATACGTGATTTAATATAATTGCCAATGTCGCGAAAACCTACAGAGTCACACACAAAAGGACGGATTGATGAGAGATAAAGTAACTAAGGAATACCGTAATGTACGGTGCACTTAAGTGAATTGTAGAACATCGTAAGGTACGGTGTACTTAAGTAGAATACAAAATATGGTAAGGTACCACGCGCTTAAGTGATTTTGGCATATTATAAGATATGGGCCACATACACTTGAGTGGGCTTTTTAGCTTGCAGCCCACACAAGTGGTTCTATAAATAGAACCCTTGTGTAGAAGCATTTGAATAGTTGCAATTTCATTTCTCTCTCTCTCTCTCTCTCTCTCTCTCTCTCTCTCTCTCTCTCTCTCTCTCACACACACACACACACTCAAAGTCTTTATTTGTAGCAGCTAGCACTGAGATTGAAGGAATCCGTTCATGTGGACTGAGTAGAGGCATTGTCATCGTTCAACGTTCGTGATCGCTCCGTAAATCTGCATCAAAGGTTACAATCGCCACAAGAGGTAATGATTCTATCACTGATCATGCCCATTCGTAAGGATCACTAAAGGAGAAATTTTAAATTCTGCTGTGTTTTGGATCACTCTTCTCCTTCACACCTAACTCTGGTGGAGAAATATAGATTCAATGATGATTCTTAGAAACGACAGGGATACCTGACATTTATTGGGAATCGACTAAGTGAATTCAGCGATGATTCTTAGAAATGGCTAGAATACCTGATTCAGTGGGGAATAAAAACTAGGTTCAACGACGATTCCTAGCAACGACTGGAATATCTGACTTAGCTAGATAAATAAGGTACGGTGATGATTCATAGTGACGGCTAGAACACTCGACTCTGTGCGGGAAAAAAGTCATTCAGTGACGATTCTCCATGATGGCTGGAATACCTGACTAGACTGGGGATAAACTCCTCAAGAAGGTAAATTGATGATTCTTAGCAACGGCTAGAATATCTGACTTTGTTGAGGAGAATACAGAAATTCAGTGATGATTTCTAGCAACAACTAGAATACCTGACATTTGTTGGGGGAAAAGAACATATCAGTGATGATTCCTCATGAAGATGGGAATACCTGACTTATGTTGGGTAAGAAAGCTCAAAGATTATTGTTAGCTATGGATATGAACATTTGACTTGGCTTGGGGAGTGATCCCAAAATACGTCGTGTTTAATAAAAGGGGAGAGTTCAATGATGAATCTTAACAACGGCTAAGAACACCTGACTATGCGGGGATGAATGCAAATATGGTGATGACTCTCTGGGGATAGAAGAAGTATAGTGACGATTCTTTAGCAACGACTAAGAATACCCTACTCTTCTAGGGAAAACCAATTGAGAGAGAAATTGATAGTTTAGTAACGATTCCTAGAAATGGCTAGAAATACCTGACTCTGTTTGGGGAGGTATTGAAAATTGACTTTATTTGGGAAAATTCCTAACAACGGTTGGGAAATTCTGAATTTCGGTGAATCAATTGAGTATAAGTTTTCAAAGGACACTAATGATGTGATGTTATGTATGTAAGATATCAATGCATGCTCAGGCTGCTGCAGGTGAATTATGTAAATGCAAGGTTTGCAAGTTGTGCCAATTGTGATTGGGCTTGAAAGTTTGGCAAAAAGTGATGACTTCCCGGTACTTGAAAGTTGGAATTCCTGATACCCAAGTGTCACACCCTTATTTTGACCCTGAATCATTGATTTGAAGCATGCATCATGACATATACATCATCTGCATAGCCTAACATGCATTTCATCTTGTATCATGCCTAAAATGCCAACCAGAATAAGTTCTTGAATATCCAGATAGATCAATCAAATTGATTCTCAAATATGCATGAAATCAGCGAGAGAAAAAAACTTAGAATCAAGCTTGTAGACATCAGTTTTATTAATCTATGTTTCACGTAGTTTAACCTGGTGTGCTCGATTTATTTTTCGGCTAATTTTCAGGTGAAATTTTCATCAGTCTGAGCTTGTTAACTGGTGAATTATTATTTCAAAATTTGATCAAAACTTGTAGGTTTCCGAGAAGTTTATTTCACACTGATCATTTTGGTGCATTCAGTTTAAGTTTTTAAGCATTTTTATGCCCGACTTTTATTTGTTTTTGAGTCGTTTTATTTTTGTTTTAGTCAAAATGATCATAAAATATAATTAAAATTAATGATATATTCAGTTTGGTTTTATTTATCTTTTATTTTAATTTTTCAATTTTTGTTTCAAATTTTATTTTATTCACAAAAGATAGTACAAAGGGCATTGTGGTCTTTAGAGACCATATTCAGAAACCCTAGGTCACATGTGTATGTATATATACCAATGCATGACAGGAAGGGAAAAAAAACCATTCACCTACAAGCGGCGCATATATTAAGATTCCTCTCTCAATTTTAAAATAAGGAAATAAATATCATCTCCACCATATTATCCATTTCTTTCAATTTTAAAATCAAAACTTCGTGTTAACCAAACCACCTTTCTTCTTCTATATACATCCTCTTCTTCACAAGCCACACACATCGCCCCTTTCCATTAGGTCCCTCTAAGATGCTTGGCAAATGAAAAGAAAAATGAGAGTGTTCATTTGGAGGAAAGCACCTTCAAACCTGTCATTTCTCACTCCTCCAACAACCTTCCTGAAAACTCTACCTTCTGCCCTAAACCATGCAATCTTCAAGACATCACCATGACTTCTCATAACTCACTTCATCATTCCAAAAACAAAAATCACGAGACCTTGCTATTTCTCATCTCCTTCTATCCCTTCATAAACCTTCATTCACCACCCTTTTCAATCACTCCCACACGACAACTTAAACCATTGCCCGTTGTTTGGAACACACTTAGCTGAACCGCACTCCAGCCGCTGTGAAACCATAATGGTAGCATTTCTTATGCTCTTTTATTTTTTCGTTTGTGAGATGTTTGAATCATGTGGATTTATGCTTGCAAATATGTTAATTGTGCCACTCTTGTTTGTCTATTTTTTATGAACCAAGAATATGAAGATAAGGGTAGTTGTTTTTTTATTGCAATATGTGTGGGAGAGAGGAGTTTTTATTTTGCTGCATGAACAATAGAGAGAGATTAACAATACAGAGAGATCTTTGAGGGAGGCAATATGTTGTTTCTTCACTTGGATTTAGTTTTTGAGAGTGAGAAGAACATGAGGGAGAGAGAGTGAGTGAGCTAAGAGAGACGAGAAAGGACATGATTGAAACTTCTTGTGTTTTCTTTTCTTCTTTTTTCGGTTCCACGTAATATGAGAGAGGAGGAGAATGGCGTGTTGTTTATTTTTGTTTTTAGCATGTCCACATGTCGATGTTTGATTTGGCCATTTTGAATCTTTTTAAGCAAAAGGGAGAAAACTTACGGTATGCAACGTTTCTTTCTCTTGCCCAATTTTTTACTTTATTTTTTTTATTTTATTTAATTATTTATTATTATTATTATTGTTATTATTATTATTAAAAATATGATTAATTTTGGTTTGGGATTAGTGTCATTCATTTGTTCACACCCCATATCTATATTTGCATTTTGTTATCTTTTTTTTATTCTTTTAATTTCTTTTGTAATTATTCTTTTTGTTTGTTGTTATTTTTTAGTGTAAACTTAATTAATTATTTGATTAGTTAAGTATAGTTTAATTGATTAATTGTTTTTTTATTTACTAGTAGATTATTAAGTTTAATTGATGCATAGATTTCATTGCATTATGATTTCCGAGGTTTAAATACAATTAAATTTCAAAAACCATTTGAATTCATATATTCGATTGCTCACCTTCTTATAGATTGATTACTATATGAATCCACTCTAAGTTAGCTTGAAACTAAATTCAGTTGCTTTCAATTTTGGTTGGTTTTTGATCTCGTGGCTTACTCTTGGGCCTTCTTACAATGAGCACTTGATCAACATCAAGTCAGTCTTCAAATTCTCACCAATTTCAAATTATTTTCAAAACCATTTCTCAAATAATCATGTCTCAAACCTCGATCAACATTGAGTGACTTTTCCTAAATCGAACGTAATATACATTTATTTTTCTTAAATAAACACAAAACAAGAGGACTGTTGGAATCAAGCATGGGAACCCTCGAATTATCGGTCCCGAGCCTCGCTCTTTGGGTTAAATGTTCATTCTTTTCTTTAGTTCCTTAAACACTTTAATTAACTTGGACAAATAAGGGCCATTGGGATCAAGCATTCTGGTATAACTCTTTGAACAATTTATTCTTATCAAGTATTCGTTATCCATCAAACAATTTTCTTAAATATTTTGAATGAAAAATGATCGTTGGAATCTAGCATTCTGGTGGAATCTCGAATGATTGATCTTGAGGATTAGGTCTCGTTCTTATCAAGCATTCGTCATTCATTTAAAATACATTCAACCAATCAAACTATTTTCTCTCCACCGTGCGATTAATCTTCAAAACCTTTTCATAAATGAAAGACATTTTATCTTAAGATGATACAAAGCAATGCCTCGTCCATAATTGTTGAGTTGAGATAAATGACGTTTTTCTGAATGTTGATTTGTAAATCCATTTGATGTGATGTATACACCCACTCTTTACCTGTTTTGGGTAAAACAATGTTTCTCATCGATTAATACAAGATAGATTTCGCTAAAATCGACCAACAAACAAATATTTTCTACCTAGAACCACGTAAGCCTTGAATTCTCTATTGCACCTGAAGATACGTAAGAGCAAAATTTATAAGTCTTGTCAGGCCTATTAATAACAAAAATTGGTTTAGTTCCTTTCTACCCCCTAAATAATGAAAACCTTTTAGGTCCTCTCTCATTAATAAAAAATTTAAAAAAATTCTCTTCTCTCTCTTTTTCTATCCCAAATAAGTAGTAGATTAGAAACTAACATAAGCTAGCATTCAAATTGAAACTAACTAAACAATTCTCGTTTAATACAATGGACGTGAGGGGTGCTAATATCTTCTCCTTGCATAATCGACTCCTGAACCCTGATAATGGTTGTGATGACCATATCCTATCCTTTCTTTTAGGGGTTTTATCGATATTTCCCCATTCCCATTTTGGGAATAAATAAAGTTTGGTGGCGACTCTGTTCAGTCCATTCCTCGAGTGTGCAATTGCGCTTTGCGAGCATCGTGTTCTCATTTTTTTGAGGTACGACATATGGCGACTCTGCTGGGGAATGCATGAATATCTCCTAAGCAAGTCAACCCTAGTTTAGTTAGGTGTTTGTCTGTGTGTTAGCTTTGTTTGTTTCTTATTTTCTTTGTATATGGTTTCCTTTATGCTTTCTTTTTCGCATTTTTATATTTGTATATATATATATATATATATATATATATATATATATATATATATATATATTTGTGTGTGTGTGTGTGTGTGTGTATTTGTGTGGTGTGTGTATAATTATATATATATATATATATATATATATATATATATATATATATATATATATATGTATATATATGTGTGTGTGTGTGTGTGTGTGTGGTGTGTGTGTGTGCGTGTGTGTGTCTGTGTGTGTGTGTGGCTTTGGGATTTTTTATATCATGAATAAAGCTCTACACTCGAGCTTTGGAAAAAAGAAGAGAGAACACATAAGTGAAAATTGGAAGTTGTATAGTGTTAGTCCCCAAGGGCCACTCCTAGCGTTCCTAGCATGAAGGCTCCCCTAGAGTTGACCTATTTGTAGATCTCTTTATAAGATAGCTAGCCTATTGCATGATGCTGATTCATGAAGCATTCATGACTCTAGGAGACCCTCTTAGAACCAATTTCTACTTTGGTGGTTACATAATGTTGGACTCTAAGGGCCTCTCCTTATTGAATCCAACATGAAATCCCCACTCAGAAGAGACCTTTTGTCACTCTGGTCATAAAGCGGCTACCCTGTTGCATGACATTGATACAACTATGGTCCATGACTCTAGGAACCTTATCAAAAATGTAAAAATTATCCCGTGAGTGGGTTTATAGGTAGAAAGCCTAGAACTATATGTTAAGTAGCCTACCTAGTAGGGTGTTCTGAGTTGCTCATGTTATCCTAGATCGTAACTACCTGCATTTCATTTTATTTATATACCAAAACAAAAAAAAGGCATTGCATCCATTCATATACCATTGCATATGCATTCGTCATCATGCATTGCATATCATTTTTCGAAAACACAAAAAAAAAATTCATCCATCCTTTGTCCATGATCAGCAAAATGATTCCCGACACGCATTTAGAACAAAGAACCAAGTCTCAGAAGATGATGGACGATCTAAGGAAAAGTCAAGAAGCATTGAAGAAGGAACTCAATCTTTTGAAGAGCCAAATGGGATGGGTCTTGGAAACCCTGCAAGCCTTGTTGACTAAAGAGGGTCACCCGGTATACACTACTACAACAGAGGGATCTACTGCTTCACATCCATCAGGTGTTACACCAAGTCGAAGGAAAATCTATGTGGCAACTCCTCATCTACCGACATATGGCCCTCCCTTAGGATGTAACCATCAACATCCTCTGGTTATTCCTCCTCAAAATCACTGAAGTCAGGTTTGGAACAAAAATCATAATCAGAACAAGGAGAACAAAGATCACAATGACCCGATTTCGGTGCCATATAGCAAGATCTACCCGCAGCTGGTCCAGAATGGTTTGGTGACTCCTCGAGCTCTCACACCCACGTCACCATACCTTCCATGGTACAATCCAAATACAACATGTGAATTCCATAAAGGGTTAGTGGGACATAACCTGGATTCTTACTTAGCGCTAAAATCCTTGGTACGAGAACTGATTAACAAAAAGAGCTTAGTCTTTGAAGAAGACCACCCTAAGGTCAAATGCAGATACCATACTGGAACAATGGGGGACTCCATCGAGGAATGTAAGAGTTTTAAGCTCAAGCTGCAAATATTGATTGACATAAGGTCACCAACACTCAAGGAGGAAAGCTTAGGTACATATATCTTGATTTATGGGCCAGCTAATGAGAAAGGCAAAGGACCCTTGAAACCCCTTAAGGTTTTGTACCACAAAGAAGAGGTCATGGATATGGCTAACGAGATATCATCATTTCCCGGTAAGAACATTGAGATATCGCCTTGGATTTCCAATGTCACGACCCAAGCCAACGGAATCAAAGGAGAAGTGAGTAGTGGATCCAAGAGGGTTGCGTCCAACGATGAGATTAAAGGAAAATAATTTGAAGATCGTCGTCCCAATGTCAAAAAGCTTGTTGATCCCAACCTTCAAGTGGGTGAAAATGAGTAGTTAACAATGCCAATAGTTCCATACCAGCAATCACTATTGTTTGGTTTTCATTACCAACAATCATGGTTTGTTCTTCATCCAAATCAATGAGCCCAAGGCCCGAGATATCAAAATCAGCATCAAAATCAGCCTAGGCCTCAAAATAACTTGGAAAGAAGAAATGTTCCTCATCATCCAATCCTCATGACATATAGCCAACTTTTACAACCTCTAATTCAAAACTCGTTGGTGATTCCCAAGTCTCTCAAGCCGGTTCCACAACCTTACCCACCCGGGTATGACCCAAATGTGTAATGTGGATATCATGTCGGATCAGAAGGGCATTCAACTGAAGACTGCAATGCTTTATAAGCCAAAGTACAATATTTAATTGACAACAGGTACATAACATTTCAAGAAGGAAGCTTGGTGGTGAACGCCAACCTATCGCCCGGATAAGTGCGAAGACCTCAAGGGGTGTCTCCCGAAGTTAATGGATCAAGTTTGAAGAAGTCAATTCCATAAAGCTGGAAATCATTTAGTTGTTTAAGCAATTATTTTGTAATTCCCTTGCATGTTGATTGTTAGTTGCTTTTAAGCATTGTTGTTTTCTTTGAATTTGTAAGATTAATGAAATGTTTATGCATATTTTGAATTAATCCATTCATATTCACTCATTTTTCATTTATGTTAAAAAAAATACTTCTCTCATTCACTTTTGTTTATCAAACCGTTGTGTTAACAAAGGTTGGAAGGAGGATGATGAAAACGAAACACCCGAAATTGTTGTGGTATACTTTTGAAGAAAACCTTGCCAATGAGGTAAGGCATTGTCTCAACTCCCCAAACACCAGAGAGATAAGGAGTTAGTCCCTATTCAACCATTTTGAGCCTTGAAGTTAGTATTTCTTTCGAAACTAAAACCCTTAATCTTAACCAGGGGCAGGTTAGTTTGTTCAGTTAATCTGACTTTGCATTTAAATTGCAAGAGGTAACATCCCACTTAAAGAGATTAACCATATGTTATCCTTCGCATAAAACTTGAAGTGTCGAAGAAGTTGTGAAAAACCCAATATTATATCGGTTGTTCCCCAATAACCAATAACATGGTAGTCACACAAAAAAAAATCATCAAAAAGAAGAAAAAACCTGCTAAGTCAAACACCGCAAAAAACGACTTTGGCAAAAATCAGGGCATCCCGTTGGACCAAAAGCTTTAAAAAAGTGGTCCATGAAAAAATTAGGGATATAAAAAAATTAATAAAAATTGGTCACTAAATCCTCAAAAAAAAAAATAAGGTGACTGTCATTTCAAGAAAGTCTCATCTTGAATCCTCATTTTCACCATCACACCTTCAAAGTCAAATGTGTGTGTCAAATTAACTGAACATGGGAACTGGAGATCATTAAGAAGAAGGGGTGGGTTAAAATTAAATTTGAGCCTTATATCCATTTGTTTCAAAAAATCATGAACCAGACCATGTTACAACCCTTAAAAGACCTAATTGAGGCATGATTTATTCTGAAAGCATACTACAACAAGATTGTGTTAACCTGACTCGACAAGATATTTGCTAATCACATCACCTTGCACACTGTGAATGGCTAGATCAGCATTGTATGTTGATCATTGACCTGTTCATTGTATATCACCATCATTTCAATAATGACTGATTTTAAAAAATTGCATTTGCATTACATTAAAATTACCATTCTTGAATGAACAATCTTATTTGTGAGTCAGCGCTTAGCATTAAAGAAATTCCAACAATATACAATTGAGGAACTTGATAAAGTGAAAGAAGTCCAGTCAGGAGAAATCACTTTGAGTATGGTGAAACAAGGTTCATTTTCTTTTTGCAATCACCTCTTTTAGGAATTGATTCTCTATAAAAAAAAATCACCCATTTTGGGGGCCATTTATCAATAAAATCAGTTCCCTCATTCGTGCTCAATATTTTTACTTTTCATGCTTTGTTTGTGAAATATGACTTTTGCTCAAAAATGATATTACATTGAAAATTTCTTGATAAAAACAACCTTTTTCGAATAAAAACTTTAAGGGGAACTACATTGAATGACTTCTCTTTCATAAGTATCTAAAGGTAACCAAAAATATGTTTGGTATCCCCCGCTTGAAAGCATCACAATGTCCTATGGACTTGGCCAATCAATTTCTTCCCCGACATAAATTCTTAGTTATTGCATTTAGTGGTTGCTTGGTGTAATACCTTAAAAAAATGAGAACACAACGCTCGCGAGGGGGTAATCGCATGCTCGCGGAATGGACTGAACATAGTCGCCACCGAATTTTATTTATTCCCAAAATGGAAATGAGGAAATATCGATAAAACCCCTAAAAGAAAGGATAAGATATGGTTATCTCAACCATTATTAGGGTTCGGGAGTCGATTATGCAAGGGGAAGGTATGGGCATCCCTCACGTTCGTTGTACTCAACGGGAACCGTTTATTTGGGATAGAAAAAGAGAGAGAAGAGAATTATTTTAGAATTTTTATTAATGAGAGAGGACCTAAAAGGTTTTCATTATTTAGGGGGTAGAAAGGAACTAAACCTAATTTTTTTATTAACGAGCCTGACAAGATTTACAAATCCTGCTTCTACGTATCTCCAAATGCAATAGAGAATTCCAGGCTTACATAGTTCTAGGTAGAAAATGTTTGTTTGTTGGTCGATTTTAGTGAAAGCTATCTTGTATTAACAAACGAGAAACATTGTTTTACCCAAAACAAGTGAGGAGTGGGCGTATACATCACATTGAATGGATTTATAAATCAACATTCGGAAAAATGTCATTTATCTGAACTCAATAATTATGAACGAAGCATTGCTTTGCATCATTTTAAGACAAAATTTCTTTCATTTATGAGAAGGTTTTGAAGATTAATCGCACGGCAGCGAGAAAATAGTTTGATTGGTTGAATGTATTTTAAATGAATTACAAATGCTTAATAAGAACAAAACCTAAGCCTCAGGATCCATCATTTGGGGTTCCACGAGAATGCTAGATTTCAACGGTACTTTTTCATTCGAATTATTTAAGAAAACAGTTTGATGGACAACGAACACTTGATAAGAATCAATTGTTCAAAGAGTTATACCAGAATGCTTGATCCCAATGGACCTTATTTGTCCAAGTTAATTAAAGTGTTTAAGGAACGAAAGAAAATAATGAACATTTAGCCCAAAACGCGAGGCTCGAGACCGATCATTCGAGGGTTCCCACTAGAATGCTAGATTCCAACAGTCCTCTTCTTTCGCGTTTATTTAAGAAAATGAAATGGATATTACGTTTGATTTAGGAAAAGTCACTCAATGTTGATCGAGGTTTGAGACATGATTATTTGAGAAATGGTTTTGAAAATAATTTAAAGTTGGTGAAATTTTGAAGACTAACTTGATGTTGATCAAGTGCTCATGGTAAGAAGGCCCGAGAGTAAGCCACGGGACCGAAAACCAACTAAAATTGAAAGCAACTAAATTTAGCCCCAAACTAACTTAGAGTGGATTCAAGTAGGAATCACTCTATAAGAAGTCGAGCAATTGAATATATTCATCTAAATGGTTTTTGAAAGTTAATTGTATTTAAACCTTTGAAATCATAATGCAATGAAATTTATGCATCAATTAAACTTAATAATCTACTAGTAAATAAAAAACAGTTAATAAATTAAACTATATTTAACTAATCAATCAATTAATTACGTTTACACTAAACAATAACAACAAACAAAAAGAATAATTACAAAAGAAATTAAAAGAATAAAAAAAGATAACAAAATGCAAATATAGATATGGGATTGTGAACAAATGAATGACACTAAGCCCAAACCAAAATTAATCACATTTCTAATAATAATAATAATAATAATAATAATAATAATAATAATAATAATAATAATAATAATAATAATAATAATAATAATAATAATAAAAATAAAAAATAAATAAATAAATATAAATAAAATAATAAAGTGAAAATTTGGGCAAGAGATAGAAATGTTGCTTATTGTAAGTTTTCCCTATTTTGCTTAAAAATATTCAAAATAGCCAAATCAAACATCGACATGTGGACATGCTAAAAACAAAAATAAACAACAGACTATTCTCTTCCTCTCTCATATTACGTGGAATTGAAAAAAGAAGAAAAGAAAACACAAGCAGTTCCAATCATGTCCTCTCTCGTCTCTCTTAGCTCACTCACTCTCCCTCATGTTCTTCTCACTCTCAAAAACCAAATCCAATTGAAGCAACAACATCTTGCCTCCCTCAAATATATCTCTTTATTTTTAATCTCTCTATTGTTCATGCAGCAAAATAAAAACTCCTTTCTCCCACACATATTGCAATAAAAAACAACTACCCCTATCTTCATATTCTTGGTTCATAAAAAATAGACAAACAAGAGTGGCACAAGTAACGTATTTGCAAGCATAAATCCATATGATTCAAACATATCATAAACGAAAGGAATAAAAAAGCAGAAGATATGCTACCATTATGGTTTCACGACGGCCTGAGTGCGGTTCAGCTAAGTGTGTTCCAAACAGCGAGCAATGGTTTGAGTTGTCGTGTGAGAGTGAGTGAAAAGGGTGGTGAATTGAGGTTTATGGAGGGATAGCAGGAGATGAGAAATAGCAAGCTCCCATGATTGTTGTTTTTGTAATGATAAAGTGAGTTACGAGAAGTTATGGTGATGTCTTAAAGATTGGATGGTTTACGGCAAAAGGTGGAGTTTTGAGGAAGGTTATTGGAGGAATGAGAAATGGCGGGTTTGAATGTGCTTTCCTCCAAATGATCACTCTCATTTTTGTTTTCATTGCCAAGATTCTTAGAGGGACCGAATGGAAAGGGATGATGTTTGTGGCTTGTGAATAAGAGGATGTATACAGAAGAAGAAAGGTGGATTAGTTAACACGAAGTTTTGATTTTAAAAATGAAAGAAATGGATAATGTGGCGGAGATGATATTTTTCAACAACGCATCAAGTGCTTGGACCTCTTCCACCTTTTTTTTCCTTATTTTAAATTTGAGAGGAATCTTAATATACGTGCCGCTTGTAGGTGAATGGTCTTTTTCCCCTTCCTTTCATGCATTGGTATATATACATACACATGTGACCTAGGGTTTCTCAAGTTGGTCTCTAAAGACCACAATGCCTGTTGTACTATGTTTTGTGAATAAAATGAAATTTGAAACAAAAATTTAAAAATAAAATAAAAGATAAGTAAAATCATATTGAATATATCATTAATTTTAATTATATTTTATGATCCTTTTAACTAAAAAATAAAAATAAAATGACTCAAAAACAAATAATAGACGGGCGTAAAAATGCTTAAAAAATTAAACTGAATGCACCAAAATGGTCCGTGCGAAATAAACTTTTCAGAAACATACAAGTTTTGGACAAATTTTGAAATAATAATTGAATGGTTAACAGACTCAGACTGATCAAAATGTGATCGAGAAATTAGCCGAAAAATAAGTCGAGCACACTAGGTTAAACTATGTGAAATGTAGACTAATAAAATTGATGTTTCAATTTTATTAGTCTACATTTCACATAGTTTAACCTGGTGTGCTCGATTTATTTTTCGGCTAATTTCTAGATCACATTTTGATCAGTCTGAGCATGTTAACCGTTCAATTACTATTTCATAATTTGTCCAAAACTTGTACGTTTCCGAGAAGTTTATTTCGCATTGATCATTTTGGTGCATTCAGTTTCTTTTTAAAGCATTTTTACGCTCGACTCTTATTTGTTTTTGAGTCATATTATTTATATTTTTTAGTCAAAATGATCATAGAATATAGTTAAAATTAATGATATATTCAATATGATTTTAGTTATCTATTATTTTAATTTTTTAATTTTTGTTTCAAATTTCATTTTATTCACAAAAGATAGTAAAACAGACATTGTGGTCTTTAGAGACCAACTTGTGAAACCCTAGGTCACATGTGTATGTATATATACCAATTCATGAGAGGAAGGGAAAAAAGACCATTAACCTATAACGGCGCATATATTAAGATTCCTCTCTCAATTTTAAAATAAGGGAAAAAAAGGTGGAAGAGGTCTGAGCTCTTGATGCGTTGTTGAAAAATATCATCTCCACCATATTATCCATTTCTTTCATTTTTAAAATCAAAACTTTGTGTTAACTAATCCACCTTTCTTCTTCTGTATACATCCTTTTCTTCACAAGCCACACACATCACCCCTTTCCATTCGTTCCCTATAAGACTCTTGGCAATGAAAAGAAAAATGAGAGTGATCATTTAGAGGAAAGAACCTTCAAACCCGCCATTTCTCATTCCTCCAACAACCTTCCTCAAAACTCCACCTTTTGCCGTAAACCATGCAATCTTCAAGACATCACCATAACTTCTCATAACTCACTTCAGCATTCCAAAAACAACAATCACGACACCTTACTATTTCTCATATCCTTCTATCACTTCATAAACCTCCATTCACCACCCTTTTCACTCACTCCCACACGACAACTCAAACCATTGCTCGTTGTTTGGAACACACTTAGCTGAACCGCACTTTCGCCGCTGTGAAACCATAATGGTAGCATATCTTCTGCTTTTTTATTTCTTTTGTTTATGAGATGGTTTGATCATGTGGATTTATGCTTGAAAATATGTTACTTGTGCCACTCTTGTTTGTCTATTTTTTATGAACCAAGAATATGAAGATAGGGGTAGTTTTTTTTATTGACATATGTGTGGGAGAGAAGAGTTTGTATTTTGCTGCATGAACAATAAAGAGAGATTAACAATAAAGAGAGATCTTTGAGGGAGGCAAGATGTTGTTGCTTCACTTGGATTTGGTTTTTAAGAGTGAGAAGAACATGAGGGAGCGTGAGTGAGCTAAGAGAGACAGGAGAGGACATGATTGAAATTGCTTGTGTTTTCTTTTCTTCTTTTTTCGATTCCATGTAATATGAGAGAGGAAGAGAACAGTGTGTTGTTTATTTTTGTTTTTAGCATGTCCACGTGTCGATGTTTTATTTGGCCATTTTGAATAGTTTTAAGCAAAAGGGGGAAAACTTACCGTAAGCAACATTTCTTTCTCTTGCCCAATTTTTTACTTTATTATTTTAGTTTTATTTAATTGTTTTATTATTATTATTATTATTATTATTATTATTATTATTATTATTATTACTATTATTATTATTATTATTATTAAAAATGTGATTAATTTTGGTTTGGGCTTAGTGTCATTCATTTGTTCACACCCATATGTCTATATTTGCATTTTGTTATCTTTTTTTTTATTCTATTAATTTCTTTTGTAATTATTCTTTTTGTTTGTTGTTATTGTTTAGTGTAAACTTAATTAGTTAATTTATTAGTTAAGTATAGTATAATTGATTTTTTTTATTTACTAGTAGATTATTAAGTTTATTTGATGCATAGATTTCATTGCATTATGATTTCAGAGGTTTAAATATAATTAACTTTCAAAAACCATTTGGATGCATATATTCAATTGCTCTACTTCTTATAGAGTGATTCCTACTTGAATCCATTCTAAAGAAGTTTGAAGCTAAATTCAGTTGCTTTTAGTTTTGGTTGGTTTTCGGTCTCGTGGCTTACTCTCAGGCCTTCTTACCATGAGTACTTGATCAACATCAAGTTAGTTTTTAAAATTTCACCAACTTCAAATTATTTTTAAAACCATTTCTCAAATAATCATGTCTCAAACCTCGATCAACATTGAGTGACGTTTCCTAAATCAAACATAATATCCATTTCTCTGTCTTAAATAAACACGAAAGAAGAGGATTGTTGGAATCTAGCATTCTGGTGGGAACCCTCGAATGATCGATCTCGAGCCTCACGTTTTGGGTTAAATATTCATTCTTTTCTTTCGTTCCTTAAACACTTTAATTAACTTGGACAAATAAGGGTCATTGAGATCAAGCATTCTGGTGTAACTCTTTGAACAATTGATTCTTATCAAGTGCTCGTTGTCCATCAAACAATTTTCTTAAATAATTCGAATGAAAAAGGACCGTTGGAATCTAGCATTCTGATGGAACCCCAAATGATTGATCTCGAGGATTAGGTTTCGTTCTTATCAAGCATTCTTGATTCATTTAAAATACATTCAACCAATCAAAATATTTTCTCTCCGTCGTGCGACTAATTTTCAAAACCTTCTCATAAGTGAAAGACATTTTGTCTGAAGATGATGCAAAGAAATGTTTCTTCCATAATTGTTGAGTTGAGATAAATGACGTTTTTCGAATGTTGATTTATAAATCCATTCAATGTGATATATACGTCCACTTCTCACCTGTTTTGGGTAAAATAATGTTTCTCGTTGATTAATACAAGATAGCTTTCGCTAAAATCGACCAACAAGCAAACATTTTCTACCTAGAACTACGTAAGCCTTGAATTCTCTATTGCACCTGGAGATACGTAGGAGCAGGATTTGTAAATCTTGTCAGTCTCGTTAATAAAAAAATTAGGTTTAGTTCCTTTCTAAACCCTAAATAATGAAAACCTTTTAGGTCCTCTCTCATTAATAAAAATTCTAAAATATTTCTCTTCTCTCTCTTTTTCTATCCCAAATAAGCAGTAGATTAGAAACTAACATAAGCTAACCTTCAAATTGAAACTAACTAAATAGTTCCCGTTGAGTACAACGGGTGTGAGAGATGATAATACCTTCCACTTGCATAATTGGATCCCGAACCCTGATAATGGTTGCGATGACCATATCTTATCCTTTCTTTTAGGGGTTTTATCGATATTTCCCCATTCTCATTTTGGGAATAAATAAAGACCGGTGGCGACTTTGTTCAGCCATTTCGTGAGCGTGCGATTATGCTTTGCGAGTGTCGTGTTCTCATTTTTTTGAGGTACGACACCAAGCAAACACTAGATGCAATAGCTAACGATTTCTTTCGGGGAAGAAATTGATTGGCCAAGTCCATAGGACAGTTTGGCGCTTTCAAGCGGGGGATACCAAACATGTTTTTGGCTACCTTTAGATACTTATGAAAGAGAAGTCATTCGATGTTGTTCCCCTTAAAGTTTTTGTTTGAAAAAGGTTATTTTTATCAAGAAATTTCCAATGTAATATCATTTTTGAGCAAAAGTCATATTTCACAGACAAAGCATGAAAAGTAAAAATATTGAGCACGAATGAGGGAACTGATTTTATTAATAAATGGCCTCAAAAATGAGTGATTTTGTACAGAGAAATAATTTCTAAAAGAGGTGATTGCAAAAAGACCATTTGATCCCATGGATGGGTTCTAATCTGGTTCCTTAATTGTAATTACCATTGCAGTGCACGCATTGACTAAGGCCTTTGGTGGATAGCACGCATGCGGCCATCTGATCTACCACCTCAATTAATGAGGGAGATCTGATGACCCTTGTTTTTCTGATTTAGTTTATTTTCCAAATTAATTTTTTAAATGGCATTTTCTTGTTAAATTCACTATAATTTCATTTTTAATCCAGAAATTATGGGACCAACACCAATATTTCACAAATAATTTCCTCTTCCTTTTTCTGGACTAAAATTAATTTTTGGATTGAGTTTCATTTTTTTAGTGAATTTTTTTATTTTTTACTTGTTTTAATTGATTTTTAAATACTTTTGACTTTTCGAAAATGCCAAAAAAAATAGTCAATGGTCCTTTGACCTTGTTTCACGTATGATAAATCCCTTGGCCATTTCTTTTGTGATTTGAAGGGATTTTAGGTTTTTGCCCTTTTAAATTGTATTTTCTTCATTTTAAAAATTGATTTAAATTAATTTAATTGCTTTAATATTTTGTTGAGCTATGTTGTTGACTTAACTTCTGTTTGGCTTTGATATTGGTTTAATTGGACTTTGACTTGGTCAATACCATTGGATTTAGGGGGTTGATGAAGTTTGAACTTCATCCCTCAAGATGAATGAATGGTATTGATCAAGTGAGGTTTATCCCTTGACTAATTTGGGATCTCTTTCACTTCATCTTTTCATATTCATCTCATTTATTCCCCGATCCATTTCATGGCCAATGATTTCTCATAGATCAAAATGCTAGTTGATTCATCAATGACCTTGTGTTAGATGAATCAACATGAGCTTGATTGAGATAGGTTTATCCCCTCTTATTTTTGTGTGTGGTATGCTTTAGGAGCTTGATCTTTATACCTTGTATTTAGCATGCATTAACACCAACATTATTATTTCCCGGCCTCAGATAGTTGTGACTTCTACGTAAGTCCAATTACGATTGGTTAACATAGCATTAAATTTGTCCCCAAAACAATAGCATTTTTTTAAGTGAGATTGTAAGTCTCCCATTTCTCATGGTATTATGTGGAGATTTTGCCTCTTTTTCATTTGTGAGAGCTAGTGGCATACATGTCAATTTTATCCAAGTTGGAGCCCTTATCATGAATGATGTCTAGGTTCATATCTTCATGCTTGTATTGACTTTATTTTAGTGTCATTTACTTTATTGCAATTTAAATTCTTGCACTTTATCATTCATTGTCATCTACATTCATGCAAATTGTTTATGTTTAAGTTATTTTCACTTTGCTCACTTGAGCCATATTTTGTGCTTATGATATATTTTATGTTTGTGATGTTATTTTGTTTGTAGTCTTAGGACCTTAAAATACTTAATATAAAACTCTAAAAAATACATTGGTGGACTGTTGGACCTCTGTCTGTGACTTGATTTGGACCTATGGACTTAAAGTAGGCAACATCCCTGAGCTATGGAAGAACTTAGCCAATGTCATTAATTTGAGACCTTCTCTTGGCCAATGTCATTCATCTGATACAAGCTAGAGAGACTCCCTTTGGTTTATCTATTATACTTTATCTTTGTCTGAATTATTATTTTGATCTTAATGATATCATTTGATGCTTTCTCTTTGAGTATGTTTCAAGGAACTTTTCATCTGATACATTTAAAGGACATTGAAGACTTCTTACTTTGGAGTGCTTGCTTGGATGTCTGGTTATATTTATTTAATACAATTGGTCTTTTTATTAATTGCTTGGATGATTATGGCTTTGTTGTTTGCTTGACAATCCAAAGGAAATGGGTTTCTATTTGACACTATTGTCTTGTGGATGCTTTCCATTGGTTAGATCTTTTCAACTCTAAACTTTTAAATCTTGTCTAGGATAGTCCCTTAATCTCCTCCTCCTTCTTTAATTTCAAAATCTCTCTCTCTCATTTTCAAAAACTTCTTTTTTGTTGTTTTCAACTTAGACTTGTTTTAATTAGTAGAAACATTGGCCTTATGCCATTGATTTTAAAACTATTTTCTTAAATTAAACTTTGTAAATGAACTTAATCATATTGACATTATCTTCAAAAAGACAAAAAAGAACTAACAACCTCATCTAATCATTCTGCCCATTTTGTTCCTTTTCCTTTTAACTTTTTAAAAGACAGCATTTAGATTTGAGTTATCTTTGGTTGAGATATAATTCTTGTAACACCCCGATTAAAATAAGATAATTATTTAATTTAAGTTAATATTATATTTATTAATTTAATTAAATAATTAGAATTATTGGATTATTATTATTATTATTGAAATAATAATTATTGGAAAATATATATAAGTTGGAAATAAGGAAAAAGAGTTCCATTTGGTAAAAAGAGTTTTCACGTGAAACAGAGAAGCGATTGAGAAAGTGGAGAAAGGGCAAAGAGGCAGAGCAAGAGGAAGAAGATTGGAGAAGAGAAAAGCTTGGAGCTTAGAGATTGCCGGATTAACTCAGGTAAGGGGGGTTTATCGTCGTTTAATGGGTATTATGGGTTAACATGTAATGGGTAGTGATAAACCGTTGAATTGACCCTAATTGGGATTAGGAATGCTAACAATTGTGATGAATAAGTTGTGTTAAATCTGAAATTGAATCGGTAATTGGATGGGTAGTGTTTTCCCGAACGTATAGCTTTTTACGGAATTGGAATCGGAGGTCCGGAAGTCCTCCAACGGCGGAAAATGCGGAGAATTCTGCATTCTGCTTTGTGTTAGCGCAGGAACAGCTTTCTGTCTTGCGTTAACCGGTTAACCCAGGGTGTTAACCGGTTAACACTATTTTGAATTGTGTAAATTTGCTGTTTTGTCTGCGTTAACCGGTTAACCCAGGGTGTTAACCGGTTAACACTGTTGTGAGTTGAGAAATATTGCTATTCTGTTTGCGTTAACCGGTTAACCCAGGGTGTTAACCGGTTAACACTGTGGTGAATTGCCAGGAAGCGTGTTCTGCCTGCGTTAACCGGTTAACCCAGGGCGTTAACCGGTTAACACTGTTGAAAAGTGGAAAAAATTGTTATTTAAAATGTTGTGTGCCTAATTGATGGGTGCCTATATCGGTGTGTGATATAGTAGGGATCATTTCCCGCTGTTTTGAGCAGGATAGGTATTAGTAGAGTGTGCTAATACTGTGATTGAATTATTTGACATGATATGATGTTTTGAGACATATGTTGATGATGTATGATGGTATGCATAATATTGTGAATGTATATGTTATGCATGTGTTTGTGAATGGACTGTTTTATGGCTTAGAGTGTGAGCATATGTCTATTCTTGGTTTGTTGTTGATGTTGCATTGCTAGGTGATTAGCATGCATATTGTAGCCTTTATGGTGGTAGCTAATTCCCATGGTGAGGAATTAGTGAGTAAATCATTGTGGATTGTTGTTGATGTTTGCATGCTAGGTGATTAGCGTGCATAGCATAGCCCTTGAGGGGTGGTAGCTAATTCCCGTGGTGAGGAATTAGTGAGTGAGTCACTAGGTCTCAAAGGAGTGGGACTAGTGGGCTTGGTAGCCGTGCCTGGATTTGGACGGTGAGCTTGAACTATATGTTCAAGAATAGTCGGTACCGCATGCATGGAGTCTCATTGCATAATATGTGTATGGCGTATAATATGAATGGATGTATTCCAATATTATACGTGTGTTTGTGTTGATATTGAGTGTGAACATGAGTTGTATTTGTATTGAGTATGATATTTGAATTGATGTGCCGTTACCGAATGTGTGATGTGATTAGGGTGATTAATGTGTTAATTTACTTAACATGACATGATATTTTATAATGCTTATTATATCGATTGAGGAACTCACCCTTACAACTATTTTTCAGGTAACGAGCAGTGATTGAGTAGAAGCTAGTGCTTGGAGTCTAGTGTAGTCTCCTTAGTGGGTCATGCTCTGATAGATGTAACATCGGGACGGGATGTTTTAAATGTTTTATTGTTAGTTGTGAACCATTTTACATGTAATGTATTACATGTTTTACATGATTGATGAGATTTCTATCCGCTGTGTTTTATGCAAATGCTGATATTTTGAATTAATAAAAGAGCATGACAGTTATAATTGGTGAATGGTGTGAATAATTGTGTGACACCCTTAACTGCATAATTACTCTGATTGACACATTGTTATTTTAAATAAATATTTGGGGTATTTTAGAAGGGTGTTACAATTCTCCTATTCCATTATATATTTAATGTAAGAGTTTCCATTTATTAGGGGTTAGTGGTATACTTGTTGATTGAATCCAAGTTAGATCCCTCCCTCTTAAATATTGTAAATCCATCATTATCGGTGGATGTTTGATTGAGTATTCTCACATTAATAACAAAAGATATTTAACCTTTTGTTAAAATCAATCAACTCATCTTTGAAATTTTTACCATGAACTACGAGGTTTTGATCCCTCATTTTTATGTTGGTACGTAGGCATAAGACCAAAAGTCTTGTCAAACGCAAAAATTTAAATGATTAATTCTTTTCTCATCCCCTCAATCTAATTTTTAGCAAACATCTTTTTCAACCAAAACACTTGCACACAAAAAAGGGCTTCCTAGGAGTACCTAGGATACTTTGGGTGCTAATACCTTTCCTCTATGAAACCAATCCCCTTACTTTTAATCTCTGACATTTTATTAGTTTTGATTTAAAAACTTCTTATCTTTGGGTTTTGTTCGTACTTTTTTCTTTTTCTTTGAAAACAATAAAAGAGCGATGGTGACTCTTATTTTATTAACGTTGAGTTAAGCAATAGCTCAATGATCATGGATTTATCACTGTAGAAAGAAAGTGGAGACTCTGTTGGGGAGTAGTCCTCACTTGGTTTAGCCTACTTTTTTGTGTGTATTATATTTGTTGATTATTGGTGTTTGTGCATTTGTATATATTATTGTGTGATACTTTCTATCTGTTATGCTTGGTGATCTATGTGTGGTGAGATAAGTTCTAACCCGAACTTGAGTGCAATCTAAGATAGGAGGATGGTATATGTTGGTGTAAGCCCTAGAGGCCAATACTTTTGGTACTTGTATCGAATTATTTATTAATAATTAAAAGGTTTTTTCTTTATTATGTTTGATTAATAAAGTCCCTAGAATAGCTAGTCCGTTTAATGTATCAAGTATGACTTAATCATGAGATCACATTAAACATAAGGACACTATTCTTAAAGTATCCGTAGTCGAGCTTTATTGTGAAGTGGGATAACATTAAAGCATTAAGACTATTATGTTTGTAGACTGATGATCACATCTCATGGATCATGGATAAAGAGTTATCAAGTCTTAAACATAGGTATGAATATTAAGAGTAATATTTATACCGGATTGGCCCGCTATGAGAATACTATATAGAAAGTTATGCAAAGTGTCATAAGTTATTCTCATGGTGATAATGGTGTATACCACTCTTCGACCTGAAACCATTGTGGACCCTAGATGTAGAGTCGAGTGCTTTATTGCTGATCCAACATTGTCTGTAACTGGATAACCATAAAGACAGTTGATGGGTACTCCACGAAGCATGCTGAGGGACATGAGTGACCTAGATGGAATTTGCCCATCCTGCATAACAGGATAAATGTCTATGGGCTCAATACTGAACTGGACAAGGATGACACGGTTTATACCTTGTATTTAATATAGACATAAGGGAAAAGGGGTAATTATACACATAATTATTATCACAGGAGGTTTTGTCAAATCATATGGCATTTTCGTGTCTTGGGTAGCAGTGATGTGTTGCTAGATACCGCTCACTATTTATTATGTTAAATGTGTGATTTAATATAATTGCCAACGTCGCGAAAACCTACAGGGTCACACACAAAGGACGGATTGATGAGAGATAAAGTAACTAAGGAACATCGTAAGGTACGATGTACTTAAGTAGAATACGAAATATGGTAAGGTACCAAATACTTAAGTGATTTTGGCATATTATGATATATGGGCCAAAATATACTTAAGTGGGCTTTTTAGCTTGAAGCCCACATATGTGGTTCTATAAATAGAATCCTTGGGTAGAAGCATTGTCACTCAGACTCAGACTCAAGTGAAGACTTGGAATTTCGTTTCCCTCTCTCTCTCTCACTCAAAGCCTTCATTCGTACCAGCTAGCACTGAGATTGAAGGAATCCGTTCGTGTGGACTGAGTAGAGACGTTGTCATCGTTCAACGTTCGTGATCGCCACAAGAGGTAACGATTCTATCACTGATCATGCCCATTCGTAAGGATCATTAAAGGAGAAAATTTTAAATTCCGTTGCGCCTTGGATGGCAATTCTCCTTCAGTATAGTCATGTTTGACTCATGTGGAGTAGTTCTTAACGAGTTGGATTGAGATTCATCCACTCAGTGGAGACCCCTTTGGAGTTACTGGTGTCACACGAGTAAATTGTGGATGGGCACTAACTTCTCCGACTTGGGAGTCCAAGAAGCTAAGAATCATAGAACATTTAACCCAACTTGGCCTATTTAGGACATCGTGAGGAGACTGTTCAAGTGTAGACTTGATAATAGTTGTTACGCGATACTACACTCAGACGAGTTTCTCTTGAGAATACTATGGGTTGATGAGTCAGTCATCCTAACCTATAGTATCTGATAGATGGGATCAAGACTCTGGGAACTTTTTAGAACATGATCTACAGGTTCTTATCCTTAGTACACTCCTTTGGGATGGTTCTTAACCTGACTCCATGCTCGTGACTCACAACAAACCCTTTGACTCTCGGTTGATTCGATCAATTATCATCAATATCAATGGATCTTGGGTGTTGATAGGTGAAAACCTCAATCCACCAAAATGGATGATTGATATTAATGATAACTTGATTCATCTCTTGACCTTTGTTTGTGTTTTCCTTGTGTGTGATTGTTACATTCATGCGTACATGCACATCATAACATTCATCAGAAAATAAATTTTCAAGGAACTAAGGTCGTATTTGCAATAATTTTCAGACCATGGATTATGGACGAAGGAACACTAAGAAGTACAGTCTCAGATGTCCGGGTTTGAAATAGATAAGGAAGCTAGCATCCTTTGTAGTTGATCCCATAGATTTCAAGGAACGTCATGAGAAGCTTATATCCGTGCTGTCTACCGAGGTTGTTGAAGGACTCTTGAGTGTCTTGGTCCAATTCTATGATCCTCTCTATCGGTGCTTCATTTTTCCTGATTATCATCTCATGCCTACGTTGGAAGAGTATGCATATCTCTTCGTTATACTCGTATCTAATAAGGTGTCTTTCAATGGATTAAAGGAGAATTTGAAATCCCAAGTCATAGTTGATGCTCCTCATTTGAAGAAGTCTGAGATTGATGCTAATATGACGAAGAAATGAGGGATATGAGATCTGACATATGAACTTCTCACTAGGAGAGCTACTTCTTTTAGTCAAGCTGGTAGTATGGACACCTTTGAGGCCATCTTTGTCTTGCTTATTTATGGTTTAGCGTTGTTCCCTAACATTGACAACTTTGTTGATGTTAACGCTATTAGAATCTTCTTGATTGGGAATCATGTTCCGACTGTGTTGGGTGACACGTATTTCTCTCTGCATTTAAGGAATTCTAAGTGTGGTGGAACCGCTATGTGTTGCATCCCTCTTATGTACAAGTGGTTTGTTTTGCACTTGCCTCAGACACCAGTTTTCTTGGAGAACAAGAAATGTCTACAGTGGTCTCAAAGACTTATGTATCTCACTAATGATGATATTACTTGGTATGATTATGAATTTGATGGCTTGGAGATTATTGACAGGTGTGGTGAATTCTCTAATGTGTCTCTCATTGGTACACAAGGAAGAATCAACTGCAACCCTGCTTTGGCTCGTCGCCAGCATGGGTTCCCCTTGAAAGATAAACCTAACAATGTTCAGTTAGAAGGTATGTTCCATGATTTGAATAGAAAGCAAGTGGAGTTGCAACTTGAGTTGAAAGATAAGGATGCATTCATCGAGGTTCTTGAAGAGCGTGAAGTTAAGAGAGAGAGAGAGAGAGAGAGAGAGAGAGAGAGAGAGAGAGGATTTATTTTCCTCTAGTATTCCTCAACCTTCTGGTGCTTGGAAGAAGATCGTCGATCAGCTCTTCATTGAGAAAGCTCATATGAAGACCGCTTATGAGTCAGAGATCAGACACATTCGAAGGAAGTACATGCCCTTGGCCAGTTCATGTGATGCAGTTGCTAGGGATCCTTAAGATGATACTTTCCTTTTCTCTTGTATTTGTATTTTTGGTTTCTGAAATTGTACTCAGTGTAATCCTTCCAAAATTTTATGAATGAAAAAGATATTTTTTTGGTCAATTCCAATTGTTATTATTGATTATTATTATTGATGAAATATTTGCAAGTAAGGCTTTGTTTGTTCCTTGAAAATAATAGAATCAAAAACATTGCATTCATGCATCATTTGCATCGCATGTTTCTTGCCTCCTAGCCCTTCGGCCAGATGTCTCATTGTTCTTCATATTTGTATCAGACAAGCCGACTCATCAATATGATACTCGCGTTAATCATCAATGAAGAATGGATCATTTGAAACAAGAGAACCATGATCTCAAGGAAGAAGTTGCTAGACTCACCTCTCTTATGAAGTACTCATTGCAGCCCAGAGTCAAGCGGCTCTAACTCCTGCAACTCTGTGACAAAGAACTGTCATCTCAGAGGTCGTCTCAATGTTAGTGTATGTGGTCCCTATCAGGCAGCCTGCACAATCTATGCATGTCGGATTCCCGTGGTGAATGCCTCCGAATTATGTGCCTGAAGGTTATGCTCTTATTGTTGCTCTTATGTCGGTGTCTCGCTCGGTCATGTCAACTCCTTCTCCTATCGTGCATGCTTTGTCTCGTGCTGAAGAAACCATTTATCATTTTGAGCCGTCTGAAGGCCCTAATATGTATGAGAAAATGGATGAAATGAAGGACCAATTTCAAGAGCTGAAAAAGGAATTAAAGACCCTGAGGGGTAAAGATTTGTTTGGGAAGAGTGTTGTTGAACTTTGCTTAGTGCCCAGCGTAAAAATCCTTGTCAAGTTCAAGGTCCCTGACTTTGAGAAGTATAAGGGAAATACTTGTCCTTTGAGCCATCTTGTGATGTACGCCTGCAAGATGTGGACCCATACAGATAATGATCAATTGCTCATCCACTATTTTCAAGACAGTTTGATCGATGTCGCACTCTGTTGGTATATAGGTCTAGATAGCGGCAACGTTCGTATTAGATGACTTAGGTGAGGCCTTCATCAAGCAGTACAAGTACAACATAGATATGGCGCACGATCGTGACCAGTTGCGGTCCATGTCTCAGAAGGATATGGAGAGGTTTAAAGAGCATGCGCAGAGGTGGAGAGAGCTTGTCGCTCAGATTATTCCTCTGTTGGAAGAAAAGGAAATGACGAAGATCTTTCTTAAGACTCTGAGTTCATTCTATTACGAGCGTATGATTGCTAGAGCTCCTAATGACT
This sequence comes from Lathyrus oleraceus, assembly GCF_024323335.1. Classification (NCBI taxonomy): domain Eukaryota; kingdom Viridiplantae; phylum Streptophyta; class Magnoliopsida; order Fabales; family Fabaceae; genus Lathyrus; species Lathyrus oleraceus. Next base: position 183,002,785 of record NC_066580.1, on the reverse strand, counting down.
TCACCGAGATGGTGAACATGAGGATGCGCATAGGTGGAGAGAGCTAGCCGCTCAGATTATTCCTCTGTTGGAAGAAAAGGAAATGACGAAGATCTTTCTTAAGACTATGAGTTCATTCTATTACGAGCGTATGATTGCTAGAGCTCCTAATGACTTCACCGAGATGGTGAACATGGGGATGCATTTAGAAGAAGGTGTCCGAGAGGGGCGTTTGTCTAAAGAATAAGCATCTACGAGCAAGAAGTATGGGGGTAGTTTCTCTAAGAAGAAGGAAGGAGAAACCAATTAAGTATTTATGGGGAGGAAAATGAGGCCTCATGTAAGGAAGAACTCCAAATCTCAACAACATCATCAAATATCCTTTGTTATTCTAGTATTCTCCAACCATTTCGCAATTCAATCAGCACCATTTCAACAACAACAACAACAACAACATCAACGTACTCACAACAATCACAATTATAGCAACAATCAGCATAACAATTTTGAAAGGAAGAAGGTCACGTTTGATCCTATTCTGATGACTTATGTTGAACTGTATCCATCTCTTGTTTTCAAGAATTTGATTCAGCCAAAGAATCCTTCGCATTTGCCTGAGCCTCTACCATGGTGGTATAAGTCCGATCAGAATTGTGCTTATCATCAAGGGGCACCCGACCATGACATCTATAATTGTTATCCATTGAAGTATGAAGTCTAGAAATTGGTCAAAAGTGGGATGGTGTCCTTTGAGGACTGCGCACCAAATGTCAAAGCTAATCCATTGTCCGCTCATTCTGAACTCAAAAATTAATCTTCACTTGAGTATTTTCTTATTATTTTTGTAAACACTCAAGATTATTAATTGTTAATAATTTACAATAATCTCTCACTTGTTCTAATAATGACAAGATCAATTCCAAAAAAAATAGAAATAAAAAATGTTAATATAGTTAGGTATCGTTCGATTTAAAACTTAACCTTAGTGAGGACAATGCAAAGTCTAATCGGAATGTTAGGTAGAAATACTTTTAAACTATTAATCCATATGATTAGACTGACATTACCTTACACACCTTCTTTAAGGGTTCTTCCCATACATATCTCTCCTAGCACTTATTTATGGACATGTGCTTTCCTGTTTCATGAATTTTTTCGTGAAAGAAACTCCAACTCTCACTTTGAGACAACACCATCTCGAAATTCACATAAGTGAAGTTTATATTGTATCTTTTTCCATGAGATACTTATCCTCTGTATTGAAATTCATTTAGAGTTTGGAAGAACTTAACCCTCAGTTTAAAATAGTCAACTTATTATCATATGTCCGACAAACATCCAAATCAACGACTTGTGTTACCAACTGAATCTTGAGATTAATGTTTTGTTAATGTAAGATTGGGTTGTCGTCATTGTTTGAACTCTTATTCAATGAGTTTCAACCTTATACCTCTTGAGGTTGTCTTTACTAAGTCTTTGCCAGTGCTTACTAAATGGATCACCCAAATTATAATTTGATCGTATATATGTGAATGAAATGATTATATCCTTAATCAATTTTCTCAGGAAAGAATGTCTAAGTCCTACTTTCCTAGACTTTATGTTTGACACTTTTGTATGCTTTAGGTAGAGTGGTTTAACTACCGTAATGTATCAACACCTTTGAAACATTGTCTTTAGCCAATGGAACTTCCAACAGAAGTTCCTTCAACCACTCAGCTTCTTCACTAGCTGAAGCAAGAGCCTTAAACTATGATTATATGGTTGAGAGAGTGATCCACATTTGTTTCTTTCTCTTCTAAGAAATTGCACCATGGACTAGTGTAAACATCCACATACATGCAGATTTATGATATTCCACACTTGATATCAAAATCGCATCAGCATATCCTTCTAATAATGGCCTTCAAGTGCTCACCATTTGGATTTCTAGTAAAATCTACTCATTTTACTAATTGCAAATGTTATGTCAGGTCTAGTACATTGCATTCACTTGCATATTCCAATTGAGCCATAACTTTTCCTTCATTCTTTTGAAGTTTGACACTTTGGATCAAATGGAGTAATCACTTTCCTGAAATGTAAGTGTTTGAACTTGTCAAGTACTTTCTCAACATAATGTGTTTGACTAAGTTCATAACCCTGACTATCTCGCTTTACTTTGATCCCCCAAAGTGTGTCAACTAGTCCAAGATCATTCATCTTGAATGTGGAATTTAGAAACCTCTTTGTTTCTAAAATTCCATTCATCCCATTGCTAATGATCAATATGTAATCAACATAGAGACAAAGGAATATCACAATATTCCCACACAACTTTATGTGCAAACACTTGTCACAAGAATTAGATGGAGAAGGTTTTTAGGTAATCATGCCTGATTATGCAAGAAGGTTTTTAGATGAAGTGAGAGATGAAATTTTGAGAAATTTAAAGTAATATAGTATGAAATGCAGTTAGTACCTTAGTCACTTGTCTCAATTTTTCACTTGAATTTCTATGTTCAACCTTCTTGATCAACTTCATCATTGATGTGCATGACACTTTTGATCCTTTTTTTCTTTGATAATTTTTGTCTTCATCAAAATTGAACTAGATATAAGATGTATTCCTCACAATATCCCCCTTTTGATGATGGAGAAATATTTGAATTTATGTTGTGAAAATGATTGAAAAATCTCCCCTTAAGTTGTGTATTTCCCAATTAATTGGTGAATCTTGCAATGACAAATTCAAGCTTTTAATGTCATTGTGCCAGTGCTTGTTTTATTCCATAAAAAGATGTAACAAGCTTGCACACCTTTTATTCATTACTAGGAAGTACATAATCTTACGATTTCTCCATATAAATCTCCTCATCGAGATCTCTTTTTAGGAGTATTATTTTGACATCTATTTGATGAACTATAAGGTCATGCAAAGAAGCTAATGTAAACGATACTCTAATTTTCTTCGAGCTTGCTACTAATGCATATGTGTCGAGATAATCAACACCTTCATTTTGCCTAAAACCCTTGGTCATTAATCTAGACGTGCAGGTGTTTAGTGTACCATCACACTATGATATTCCCTTCTAAAAAAGAGGAGTCTCTTGAAGCTATTTCTTCCTTATAAGTCTTAGGATCATCTTCCACTTGAAGAATAATAGGAATCTTACGAACAAAACTATTACCATTTCCTTCCATTAAATAACAAAAATAAATTGACTATCATTTTTGTTCGGTCCTAGATCCCTAGTCTTTCATACTCTCTTGCTCATTCTAAGTTCGGGTTGTTTTTCAACAATCCATGAAGAATATTTCTCATGATATTCTTCATTAGTGACGAACTTTCGGTTTATGTTTTAACAATCCGTGGAGAACCTTCCTCACGAGATTCTTCATTTGTGAAAATCTCGAATTTCTTATCCTGCGTGATAAGATCTCAAAATTCCACATCTCAGTATTCAATAGTTACATTAGACTCCAACTTCATACATCTATATATGTCATGATTCATCTTTGGATAATATTTATATGCCTTATAATAATGAGTCTCATTGAATACAAACATGTTATTTCTATATAATCCAAATCAAAATTCAATTGCATAATTTGAAATCATAAATTTTAATGAATTTGATGATGATTAACAAATTTCTAATATATTATATCTCAAACAATTAATTATATATAATATAAAAAAAATTATTTATGCAAGTTGATATGGAACTAGAAATATTTTAACTAGTGAAAAAAAATCCACACATATTACCCTTCAGAACTCCATATGCTCACAATGCCTCATTCACCAACATTAACAAAATATGTTGTTTGAGCACCAACATTTTTTTCAAAATCTATCCAGGATGTGATTCTTGTACGATTTGATGTGTTCATGGCACAACAATTTATTCTTTAATACTTGAAACAAAAGCCTTAATTCTCATTATTTGCAATACTTTTAAGTTTGTTAGAAAATTAATTTATAAATCAAATGGACCGAGGCAAGAATCGTGAATTAATCACTTTCCTTATAAGTATTTCAAGCACTCTTAAATGTATTAGAGTTGGAATTTAGGAATACCCAAGATAATTCAGCATACACTCGAGTATGCATAAGACCGATGAAAACTAGAGTGTAGGGAAGATGAAAATCTAGAATTTTGTGTGAAGAAGATAGACTTTTCTAATGTATTTTTCTGAATTCGGAATGCTTAATTTATAGGATAAACTGGTTTTATTTCATGACATTGTGATCTTTGATGAAACATACACTTTCAGTAACACTTTTCAAATGTTGTACTGTTTCGCCTACATCAGCACTTTTACCAAATGTTACATTATTTCTCCTACATCTACACTTTTCAAAGGTTGCATTGTTTCGCATTCTGTAACACTTCACAAAGTGTTGGCTATTTTCCAAATTCAACTCTACTGCAACATTTCACAAGTGTTGCCTATTTCTGAATTCAAGCCTACTGTAACATTTCACAAGTGTTCCCTATTTCTGAATTCAAACCTACTACAACATTTGACAAGTGTTGCCTATTTATGAATTCAAAAATTAATCTTCACTTGAATATTTTCTTGTCATTTTGGAACACACTCGAGATTACTAATTATTAATAATTTACAAATGTTGTTAGCAGGGATCTTATAATAAATAGGAATGAATTGGAAAAAGGGGAAATGGCGTTCCATATTTAATTGTTTCATTTGAATTTTATGATGATCAACCCGATCTTAATGCAAATGAAGAATATACTATTAAGAGAAAAAAATATTATTGATAAATTGATTTCCAACTAGAATTCTTCAAGATTATGATGTCATTCCTGACAACATGGTGACACCAAAAGAAATCCTGGTACTTCAAGAGTTATATATTGATTTTGAGCCAATATGTTATTCATAAGAAGCTAAAACAAAGTTGTGGAAGAAGGTTATGGAGGAATAGATACAATTCAAAAACTTGGAATCTAGCCTCATTATTGCGATATAAGAATCCACATGCAATTAAGTGGATTTACAAAGTCCAATACCTATTAGATGGTTGATTTAAAAATGATATAACAAGACTTGTAAATGGGTTCTTGCAAAAGTCTGACATTTTTACACATAACTTTGTGCACTATTGGTTATTCCAAATGCATAGAGAAATATGGAATTTATTTCGAAGGTTTGAATCAAGAAAATCTCAATTTTGTATGGTTGTATGTAGATGATTTACTCATAACTAGTAGTAATTATGTTGAAGTTAAATAGTTCAAAATGCTTTGTAATAATAGACTTTCAAGGCACAATTGATTTTGGTGTTTTATTCTTAAAATATGAAAGTAAAGAAGCAGTCTACTTTGTTTTTATAATTCATGCTTGTAACACCCTAAACCCCGCATACAATTTAACACGTAATTTAAAAAAATTACAACCACATACGGTATCACTCACGTCAAACGTATCTTGCTCCGTAACATGGGTTAGAAAATGTCACATATATCCTGTCATCGCATGCTCACCTTTACTTAGGGTATCATTGCAGCAAAATTATTATTAAATCAAATAAACACAATATTGTAACTCATGGCATTTAATCTCATAAACTTCAACTTTCATAATGCAACAAAAGGAGTTGTATTATTCAACTTGTCATAACTTTGAAGTCTCAACAAAATATAACAAGTAACTTCAACAAAACAAAAGAAGTGAAAGCAAACATTCCTATCCTGATGTTACATGATCAGAGCAAGACCCTACTAAAGTAAACGAAAAACTATTGAAAGCCACTCTAAGAGCTACCTTCCACTTACTTCAGCAATGTTACTCCTGAGTATCTGCATGATGCTCATGTAAAGGAAACATTCACACATAAGAGGTGAGAAACAACAAACTAATATAAATAGTGTAAAGAATGTTAAGGTAGAGAATACACATCAAATATACATTCATTACATAACTATCAACAACATATTCTCACAATCAATTCATAACAGCAAACACATAATCACATTCAATCATAAACATCATGAAAAATCAACAACATATGTAATTATATATGCAAATGTACTCCACAACTGACCTATTACGCATGCGGTACCATTCATGAACATTCAGGTTCATCTCGCTCCTGATCTCTACCATAGGACCATAGCTCAACAAATTGTTAACACCATCATAGGTAACGCTTCACTAATTCCCACCTGAAACCGGCTACTCGCTCCCGATCTCCACCAAAGGACCAGAGCATACCAAAACTGGACCGAAGCCCGTACACCATGATGAATGACTCTTTACAATATGCATTATCACAACAAGGTTCACCAAAATAATCCCCATATACATCTCAGTATTTATGCATCACGTCGTTCATCATACTTAACAATCAATTCATGTTAGTACATCAATAAACAATAATAACCATCAGCAACTCATCAAATATAACTTCATAGACTTCCATTCATGTTACTTCACCAAAACAACAACACATCATCGTATAGACATACAGATTCATTAATCTGTCATACAAGTCATTACAAATATCTCTATAGTAGATAATTGATTCTAACTCAAACATTTCACCAAACACTACCATCTGATATCTCTATGTGTTAGCTTTCTAATGCTTCAAACGGCGTGTTATTTGGACTTACGGATCAAAAGATACAACTAAAAACGCCATACAATACAACAAAGGTAAAACAAAAAATTTCAAAAAATTGGCCTATGACAATCGATTGTCATAGGGTGACAATCGATTGTTTCCAAGAGGATTTCTCTACTGACTTCCTAAAATAGACAATCAATCGATTGCCTAAATGTTGCAATCGATTGTTATGTTAATTTTTTTCAAAAGTTTAACCGGTGCAATAGATTGTCATCTACTGACAATCGATTGTCACTGTAGCTTTTTCCAAAAATTCAAGTTTTTACACACGTTCATCTTCTCCTTCATCCCTAAATCACCACACATGAACCCAACCAATTTTTCCTAAAAATTAATCAACTCTAACACGAATTAAACACTAAAATCATGTTATCACAATCATCACATGTTATAACACTTATTTTCATCATGATTCATGGTTATCCATCAACAATTTCATCATCAATCATGAACACGACTCAAGCATTCAAACATTCATCAATGACAGAATTTTATACATGCATGTTCATGATATTTCAAGCATAGATCCAACCATAGAAACACATATACACATAAGATCAACCAACAAATTCCAGAATTTCATCATATAACAATTCATCAAAAGAAAACCTAAAACCCTAATGAGATTAAGGACTTCTCATCACTACCCCATCATGCAATACACCTAATTGGCGACCTTTTATCCCTCCTTACCTGATTTCCAACAAAATCACTTTTGATCCTTGGAGTTCTTCCTCAACCTCAAGTCCTTGCTCTCCCTCTTTTGCTCCAACTCCCCAAAAATACGTACTGACACTCTAGGTTCTCCAAATTCCTATTTTATTCCAAAACTTATTTCCTTCCAATTAGGATCTTCCCTTTTTGTCCCCAACTTATTCTTATATTCCCTTCCTATCCTCCATATTTTCCTTAATTCCAACATTGCCATCAATTTCTCTACACATCTTATTTTTTTATTATTTTATTAATAAATTTAATATTCCTTATTTTTCTATCACCCATGCTATTTTAATCATTCGTCTCATAATTCTATTTATTTTATTAATTCAAATAAAAATATTATTTATTCTAATAATTAATTAAATTTTTAATTAATTTTTAAACAAATATGTCAAGCCATTACTCTTTCTATACCTCTACATCGAGGACACTTACCCCCACAATCACACAATAAATAATTTAAAATACTAATTAATCAAATAAGATTTTAATTAATTTAATTTAATTAATTAAGCAAATTCGAGGCGTTACAGTATAGATGGTGACAAATAGTTGAAAGAAGAATTACATTGAAATATAGGTTCAAACTTTTCAATTTTGAAATTTGGCGTTGCTCTATGAAACCAACAATTGTGGCATTGTCATTTTATAAGGCTAAATACATCTCAAATTGCAATGCATCCTGTCAAGGTGTTTGGTTGCAATCATTGTTGTGTGAAATAAATATTAGAATGGAACAAGAGATCAAGCTCATTTTAAATAACAAAAATACTATTAAACTTTCTAAGTATCTCATGGAAAAAGTAAGAATATAAGAACCAAATTTTACTTTCTTAGAGACCATGAAAGAAAAAGGAATATTGCATTAACCTACTACAAAACTTGCGATCAAATTACAAATTCCCTAAAAAACAATAAAATATTGGGAAGTTTTAAGAAATGAAAAAGATGATTCAATGTACTTAACCTAGAAACTTTGAATTAAGAAAATGTGTTAAAGTATAAATACAAAGTTAGATAACGTAGTTAAATTACTTGTTACACAAATAACTAATCTAAGTCATATATTTTATAAGTAAGAAATAAGTAAGCTTAGATCAAGTGCATGATCAATTCATTTCAAAATTTATGTTTTTCATCTATGCGTGTGCATTCATTAAGTTCTAACAAGTATTACTTCTCATTGTTAGACTTATGGAACAAAGTTTCATTTTTTATCGGATTAATTTTAACTATAATAGATGTGGTTTATCTAGTTTTAAGTTCAAATAATTTAGTTTTCATTAATTATATTTATTGTGATTCTCATTTTTTTTTCAATCTTTAATATATTTACCTAGGATGTTGTTTTCTTCCTAGTAATACCACTTCCACACTATAAGTTCACACTAATTTGTGATATTATTAGATTAAAAAATATTTCCAAGATATGCGATAATTAGATAGTAAAAACTAGATAAAAAATTTAGGTTATTGTCGAATGATAACTATAAAATAATATTATTTAAAAATTATTATAATATATAAATTATCCTCGATCACTCCAAGACTCCAACATACTCAAATTCTTTAAAGAAAATATTAAACTATCCTTCACAACACTAAACATAATAACATAAAAGAAAATATAAAAAGTTGAAACATAAACTTAAAGTGATTTAGATCGGTGTATTTATAAAGAAGAACTTGAATTCATTATATAGTATTTGACTCCCTCTTCCTTTATAAAATTAAGTGATGTGAAACTACATTTATATTTTCAACCAACACCAACGATCTCTACCTTGATTTAAAATAATACACCAACTTCCATTTTCTTCACCATCAATCGTAGTTCAAAAGAAATATCAAACTCAGTCATAAATAGTATAGTCAATTGAAATTACGTACTTCAAGAATTTTCACATTGTCTTCACCGATAACATAGTTCAAGAACTATCATACTCCACCGAAATAAGAGTATATTTCACTTGAAGCTTCAAGAATTTTCACATGTCAAAAATCAGGTTAAAAATTTATGGTGTAATTTCCATGTTGCATGAAGTTCTTTAATCATTGACATAATCTCACACCACGCTTTGCATTAATGTCGATGTGTTAATCTGCTACAAATATTTCATCCTTTTTCATAACATTGGAAATTTCATGAGGACATACTTCTCAATTTTCAGAAAAGATCATCATCTCTCATAGAGAGGGGGACATTATTAGCATTTGACTCAAAGTCATTCTCTAACGATGTCCCATCAAGACACTTATACTTTACATGCCCAATTTTTCAACATTTTCAACATCTCACACTCATTTTATTGTTTTTCTTCACATATAAGACTTGTTTCTAGAAATCAACACTAAGTTTGAGGAAGTATTATCCTCACCCTTCAACCTTCTTTCTTCATAATTAATTTTACCAACAACTTATTCAAAACTCAAAATTTTCCTTTCCACGTATCAAAACAAGTTCAATATATTCATAGGAAGATTGAAAAGAACATATGAGTCTCACAATTTTATCTTCATCGTCAATCTTGACTCCAATAGTTTCTAATTCAGAAATAATACCATTAAGAACACTTGGATGATCATATACTTTTGTATTTTCATTCATGCACAAGCTATGAAACTGCTCCTTCAACAACAACCGATTTGAAATATCCTTTCCTTGATATAGTCTTTCAAGTTTCTCCCAAAATTCCTTGGTTGACGACATACCAAGAACACGTTCAAGAATATTTTTAGTCAAAGACATGCTTATTAAAACTCTCAAATCTAGTTCCTCCCACTTCTTGGTGTCTGTGTTAAATATGTTTCTTTTCAACGTCTTATGTAACCCTAATTGTATCATAATATTTTGACTTGAACCTTCCTCAAGAAAAAATTGATTATTTCATCAAATTTCTCTAATTCAAATCTCATTGCACTTAAAAAATTAACATTGAAGCCAAAATCATTCTTAAAGTAATGTATTTAATTACCAAATACAACCACCCTCTCCAAACAAATGTTTAATTATCACTCATAACAATTTAACATAACAGTATAACAAAAACTATTAAGAGTCAAGTATAAATTTAAAGTGCTTTAAACCATATATTTTACAATGAAGCATTTGAACTCTTTATATAGCTTTAGACTCCATTTTTCTTTATAAAATTAAATGATGTGGAATTTTTTCATATATATATATATATATATATATATATATATATATATATATATATATATATATATATATATATATATATATATATATATATATATATATATATTCAACCAACACCAACATTATTTTCACACTAAGAATTAGTGTCCAGATAAACCACATTAGTCTTTTAAAAACAAATAGTGACAAATGTTGTTGCTCTAAGACTAATATAATTTTTGAAATAATTTTATTTTTACATTTTGAATATAATTTTTGAAATAATTTTATTTTTGCATTTTGATCCTATGTGTGAATCTTCTGATGAAATGTTTACTCTTTATAGTTTTTAGAGTGACCCAATTGTAGAAGTTGGAGTTATGATCCATTAAAGAACATTGGCATTGAAGGCATTTCCTTTCAACTGTAATACAGACTTCAAACATTAATGAACTGTGCCATGCATCTCCTCTCCCTCCCTTTCCTCACCGACTTTCAACCAGAAGTACCAAATTAATTTATAGCATGTCATGAACAAGCCAAATTTAATTTAATTTATATCTGTCTTCTGCTTTTGTTTTCTTGTGCTACAAATGTATAGTAGTAGTTCAAATGTTGTTGCCAATAGCTTATAAATGTATAGTTTTACACATGTTGTCATCAAAATATCACATGTACTTTTGAGTTTTGACATATAACTATAAGCAATATTTTTACTATTTGAAATTATATTCAAGTCACACATTTATAATGTTTTTAAATTTTGCAGTCTACATGTGTTTTGGTGACTTAATTTTTTATATACAGATCAATAATTTATTTATATTAAATAAAAAAGTTATTGAATTCAATAACTATTTAAATGTAATTTGATATGCATGTTGAATATTGTTAAATTTCTTAAGAATATCTTTCAACTTTGCGTGGAACTGAAAATATAAAACTAAGACATATAGAAGATAATTTTAATTTATACTTAAAATTATTGCTCAAAAAACTTGCATAAATTTTAATATTTAATATTTTCTCATAAACATATTTTAACATATACTTATTTTTCATATTTTCAACCTGTCCCTCATGGCAAAGAAGTACTTCAGATATGGAAAGCTGTACCAGTCCATTTCTCACTACTACCTTTCCAAAGTAATTAAAAATGTTATGTTAACTCCATATAATTTTTTTATCATAAAAAAATAGATATTTTTTGTGTAACTACCCTTTTCAACATTTTTCAATGAGAATTTTAAAATAGAAATATTATTTATATTTCAAAAATTAAAATTAAATTTAAAATATAGTACAAGAACAAAATACCAAATAGCCAAAGTCTAATCAATATATAAATATAGATATTTAATATAGGTAGGTGAATGAGTTCATGTACTATAAAAAATAATCCACTTGGATGACACATCATAAAAAATAATAATAATAATAAATATCCAAAATTTTCACTACTATATAAGCACCTAAAACTCATCAAACATTTCACTACTTCTACAGCACAGAGAAATTTAAGAAGCTATGGTTTCACTTCACAAAGCACTCACCATGACTCCAAAAAAAGAATCTCCCAAAGATTTTGAAGCTTCTCAAAAAAAGAGAAAATGGGAACATTCACTCACTCATCAAGAATTCTTCAAGGATCATCAAACTCATGATCATCCTAAAACAAAATCCTTCTTTGATATTGAACTTCATCTCAATACACCATTACCTTCTGATAAATGGCAACAATATCTCACCCTTCAGGTACACATATATATATATATACACGTATATGATTTTTCTGTCTCTTTGAATATATTAGTATTTTTTATTTAATATATTTTTTATTTTTGTCATGCAGTCATTGTGTAACACAAAAGTGAATATGAAAACACAAGAATCAAAGAGAGAATGGCTTTTACCTGAAAAATCATCAATAAGTTTAGACCTAGAGCTTAATTTGACGAGCGAAACATTGAAGAAAAAAGAAGAAATTAATTACGAGAATTTCGAGAAGAAGAAGAAAAAGGATTCAACAACAACTCCTTCATGGTTATCTTCATCAGACAACTCAGATGGTGATTACAAAGAAATGATAGCAACGGTTTGTATGAAGTGTCACATGTTGGTAATGCTTTGCAAATCGTCACCTTCTTGCCCTAATTGCAAATTCATGCATCCACCACCAGATCAGAATCCTTCTAAATTTTTGAAGAGAACAAGGTTTAGTTTCTTGTCATAAATCATCGCAATCTTCAACAACAAAAACAACAACTACTTCTCTTTGCTCCAATTAATGAATAATCCTATGTTGTTATCTTTTATTTTTAGATTATTATTATTATTATTATTATTATATAATTCAAAACAAAAAGGTAGTACTAGTAGTGTTTAATCTACCTCTTAATAGTTTTTTAATTTGACTGTTAGAAAGTCATTGTGTGACTCATTAGAAACTAACCTAATGTATCATATTTATGTATATATAAGAGTGTTTAAATTTATCTACGTTTCTTAAAGTTGTAACATGTTCTGTACTATGATTTTCTTTTCTAGTAATAAAATTTTATATAGTTAATTTAATTCAATTCTATAGTATAGTATAGTATTTATTTTTTTTGTGTATTAAAAAAATAAAATTGAGTTAAATATTTAACGCTAATAAACATATAATTCTCATTCATTCTGTCCCATGCCCTACATAGAACAATAAAAAATATTTAATTATAAGAAAAATAAAGGACATAAAAACATAGTAAAAAATACAAATTAAATACTTCAAAACTATGTTGAGTGTGATTATAGTAATCCTTACGTTTAAAATTAATGAAGCTTAAAAATATTGAAATTGCATTAATTAGGTTACGTCGGTTATAGTACAACATTAAATGCTATATTGAGCGTTAAGGTGTTGCGTCATGTTCATTGCTCTCCATAAATTCGAGAGGGTGAAGCAATAAATAGATAAACCTTACTACAAATTTGCACATTAAATGGCCATAATATATAACCTTCTATGTTACACAATTGTGGAAAAATCTTATCTTAAAATATATTCAATTTTTTCATCTTATAATAGTGTTATTCATAAAATTTTATAAACTTTATTTAGGATGTATGAACTACCAAGGATGATACATTTATTGAATGCTTCATCCTCTGTGGTGACGGATAAATTTATGGTGCAGTTAGGTATCATTTTCTTTTGAACTGTTTTTTCTTTGGGCCAAGGGTGTAATTAATTATGAAGCTACTATACTAATTAATCAATTAATGTTTTGCTGAAACATGTGGGACGACTCTAACTCTGAAAATTGAGCAGTTAGGCATCATTGATGGTGTTGGTTTCGAGTTGGAACATCGTTGTTCTTGCATCAATACTATCAAACTTTATAAGGTGATTAATATGCTCAGTGCCTTAAGATTTTGAATAAAAAAATTGTGATATTTTAGGTTGGTGTGGCAATTTATAACTTATTCTCTTCATTCTTGTTTTATAAGTAAATTTTGATTTTTAAATTTATCCGTTGAATAATATATTTGGATTATATAATAGACTAAATATATCAATTATTCAATAATTTAAAAATCAAAATTTGTTTATAAAAGATAATGGAGAGAGTATTAATTTATATGACTAAATAAAATTTTGTCTAGGAGCGTTGTCAATGTTTACTTTTTTTTCTTTAACGTTTGAGGTTTAGGTGGGAAGGTTAAGAAAAATAAGGTGAGAGAGTTTATTTCAGTTAATTGTTTTAATTTTGTGGCTATTCAAGAGACTAATTTGATTGAGGTTTATTCAAGAGACTAACTTGATTGAGGTTTCTGAATCTCTTGTATTTTTCTTATGGGGTAATCATTTCACTCCATTTATTGGCAGTAGTCGTGGTCTTCTCTCTATTTAGTATAATTAAAAGGATAGGTCGTTTTTCTCTTCTCGATTCCTGATTTTCTCAGTGTTTGTTTGAAATGGAATGCCTCGAAGACTATTTGTTTTGTTGTAAATGCTTACTCTAAGAGTCTCTTGACTGATAGAAAGGTTATGTTGTCTGACCTATGTTCGCGTAAAGGTAAAATTGGAGAGGACATTTGGTGTGCTCTGCGTAACTTTGATTTTGTTTCCTTTTCTGGTGAAAGGTTAAGGGGTCGAGGTTCCTCTATTCTTTCTGAGATGTTGATTGTTTTCGTTTTACTAACTTTAATTCTTAATGGAGTTGATTGATCTCCTCAAGAAAACACATTTAATCTCGAATGCGAAGTTGATTTAACCTCGGTTACAAATGTGAGGTAACGAAGGGCGTCATGAAAGCTCTCTATTATACCCCTCAATTTTAGAATAACTTAGGGGATAGTTGAAATGGTCATTGGTTTGATCCTCAGCAATAGCTTTTTTATATTTTCAAAACTAGCATCACATTCCTCTCGGTTTATTACCAAAATCGAGGGAAAAGATAATTTTTTTAAATACTCATTATATTGTTTACTCAGAATATTAATAAATTAACTTGTTTACAAACTACATTATTTAAACAAAATATTAAAGTAAAAATATATAAGAAATTTTTAATTTGATTCATTGTCGTCGTTGTTGGAGAAGAACAAATGTTGGATATCTTGGGGAAGAACAAACGATAGATCCTCGTTTCATTGAATCTTGGGGAATATAAAAAGTTGGATATTTCATGCATTTGTTTATGATATAAAACAAAAAAAGAGTTAGATAAATAAAATAAATATTCAGTTATATGATTATTTAAGAACACATATCTTGAACCCAAATAATTTTCTGCTTCTGCAATCCATCATAGAGAACTTTCCAAGCTTCTTTAAATTTCAAAGTTTTCATGTTGAATGTTTCATTATCAATTTTTAATATTTTGATTATTTTTATATTGTCTTTTAGGTTTCACGCGGATCACTAATGATAGTGTCTTGAGCGTTGATACTCATTAAATAGACGACAAATATTTGTTTAAGGACAGTGAAGAAACTCAATAAACACGTTTATATTTCGCCTCGGTTATTACTCAAAATGAGGTAAAATGTATTTATTTTTAAATAAAAATTACAATAAAATATGTTTCATCCCAAGCGACACATACCTCTCGGTTTCTGTAAAAATATATTTTTTAAACAAATCCAGATTTTGACAATAGATTTTTGGAGAACAACATTCTTTTCAAGTTGAATGGATTGCATGCATCAAATTTCTGATAAGTTATATATTCCAACCATGTGAATTTTTTTCTACACATATAATCTATCCCGAAGATCTGTTCAAAGATTTCACTATCTTGAGCAAATGTTTTCATGGAAAATGTTTTCACAAAAAAGAGGACAATATATATAGTGATAGATGTAGAGAGTTTATTGTGGATTGATGTGTTTGCAATATCTTGAGCGTTGTTAAAATAATGATTTTCCCCTTGATTTTATAAAAAAAAATGAGGTGATATATTACTTGCAAAAAATGATGAATGTTAAAAAATTGAAAGTAATATATCTTATTTCCTTTTTAACTTTTTATCATTCACCATTTTTTTGTACTGCAATTAATTGCAATTTACAACATGTTCAGGAATAAATTTCTCAATGTTGTCAATCGAGGAAAGCAATATATTATGGAGTGTTTTCTTTGATTAACAACATAGAAAAGTTATTCCAAAAATACAACAACAACATCAACGGCATTATTGTTCAAGATAGAAGAACATTGAAGAGTTTTTTTGTCTTGCAATCAATTCCAAAGATTCATGTGTACAAGTTTGGAGCGGCTACATATAAGTTAAGTTTAGGGTTAAATATGATCAACGAGTGTTTTTATAGTAAAATCTGATTATATAATCCCTCGATTATTAAAAAAATCAAATGAATAAATCATTAATTTAAAAAATTAAAATAAAATAAAATAAAAGGTACATCTTTTAAAGAAATAAAAATATAAATTGTATTTGTTGGGATTCGAAGCATGTCCTAAACTATTTTTCCCTCAGTTATATTTAGAAACTGAGGGAATATGTGGTATTTACTTTTTTAAAATAAAACATAGTGCGCCTTGATAATATACATCGGTTTTTTGTTGGGTGGTGGAAAGTTATGTCATGAAATATATTATTTGTAGTAGTGAATGATTGTGTAATTTTTGGGGAGTGATGACTAAATGGACTCTTATAAAGGATGTTTCTAATCACTGCTCTATCATCCTCACCATTGGTTATCTCACTGCAGTTTTCTAGAGGTTATTCTTTCTTGCTAGTCTAGTTTTTCAGTTCAAGGATAGAAGGATTTTCGTTTGATGGAGAAGTTCAAATTTCTTAAACTAGTGTCAAAAGTTATAATAAAATGTGTCTGACAATTTATATTTCCAAGTTGATTCTTTAAGAGACATGGATTGGAAGTTGGATCCTTTGATTGATTATAGATTTTTATCTAAAGAGAAGATCCAGGTCTGTTCTGATAACATTGTAAAACTTTGGTCTTTGTTAAGGATTAAAGATTCTCTAGTGTTTTAAAGATTCAAAACTAAGTGGCTTAAGGAATCTGACTCTAATTATGGGTTATTTCACGCTTCTATCAAGAGTATGAATATGAGAAATGTTATTCTTACATTGAAGGTTGGAGATGTTTGGTTGGAAAGGGTGTCTGGATTAGGCAATAAGTTTTCAATTATTTCTCAAATATTTACATGTAGCCAATTTTTGACTGACCTCGTCTGTATGGAGTATTATTTTTATCTTTATTTGTTGAGGATAATCTTGTCCTGACTACTTTTTTACTCTTATGAATTAGTTGGTGATGTATCTTTGTATGATACTAACTAGATTCTTGGTCCTTATGATTTTTCTTTCTCCTTTCTTAGAAGGTTTTGGAAGTTATTTAAGGAAGAAGTTAGGGTTATGTGTGATTAGTTTCACTAGTTTGTTTTGTTACCTCGTTCTTTTGTTTTTTACTTTATAACATTGTCACCAAAGGTTAAATTCCATGTTCAGCTAATTTAATTAAGCCTATTTCTTTGGTTGGTTCTTTGTATAACTTGGTGGCTAAAGTGTTGACTTCTATAGTAGGAGAAGTAATCGAAAATCTTGTTTCCCCAAACCAAATTTCCTTTCCAAAATGTATATTGTTGGTGGATGGCTTGGTGGTTGTGAATGAAGTAATTGATCTGACTAAGAAAACTATAAAGCCTTGCATCATTTTTAAAGTAGATTTTGAGAAAGTGTGTGCTTTAATGAGTTGGGAGTTTCTGGAGGATATGCTTCTCAGATTTGGGTTTTATGTTAAGTGAAGGTCTTGGATTAGAGCATATGCTTTTGTTGGGTATATCATTGTGTTGGTTAATGGATACCCAACTTAAGAGATTATCATTTGAAAGGGTTTGAATCAAAAATACCCTTTATATCCTCTCCTCTTTATGCTAGTGGCTGAAGGCTTAAGTGGTTTAATCAATAGGGAAATTGAGTTGGGTATTCTCTCTGGATTTAGGGTAAGAGCATCTTATTTCATGGTTTCTCATCTTTAATATTTAAGTGATACTCTTATCTTAGAGGATCCTTCTATTGAGAACATTTGGACTATAAAGGTTATCCTTAGGGTTTTGAGTTAGCTTCAGGCCTCCAGTAAACTTTTCTAAGAGTTGACTGATATGGGTTAATCTGGACCATGTTTTCTTGGATTCTTCTAGTGAATTTATCCACTGCAAACTTAAGACGATTCCATTTAAATATTTGGGGGGTGCCTGTCGGGGATATTCTTATCCATAAAGATACATATGATCCTCTTTTTAATTTGTTATCTACAAGTTTTAATTCCTAGAAGCATGTGTATGTCAACTTAGGGGACATGTGCTTAATGCTCAATTTTGAAAATGCCTGTAAAGATTTGGAGGAAGATAGTTAGGGTTAAAACAATGTTTTAGTGGAATGGTGTTAAGAGAGACTCTAAGAGCTCTTAGGTTAAATGGGAGGAAGTTTGTAAGCCTAAGAGTTAAGGTGGCTTGTGGGTTAGAGATCTCCTTTTGATCAATTTAGCTTTTTTGGATAAGTGGAGAGGATGTCTTATTTCGGGTGTTTCTAGTCTTTGGATAGATATCATTGTTGCTAGATATTGTGTCTATGTTGTCTCTTCTTTATAGGGTGGAAGAATCTCAAGCTTTTGGTACTCATGTTCTTGGTGAAAAGGAGTTTCCCTTATTGGTTCTAAGTAGGAAGACCATTATGATTGGTTTGTGGATGTTATCACTAGGAAGGTTGGATCAAGGTTTCAAAAAAAAAGTTGCACTGACCCATGGGTTAGAAGTATCCCTCTTAAGAATAGGTTCCCTAGGTTGTTCACGATCACTGATTATTCTAAGGGGGGTGAGATAGGTGGGTAGGTGGATAGATGAGACCCTTATTTGAGACTTCAAGTTGAGGAGGTCATTCTTTGTCCATGAGGAACATGTTGTTGATGAATTTCTTTCGCTCATCGAGATCATATTTTTTTCTTGGATAGAGATAATTGGGTTTGTAGATTTCTAGGGATGGTATTTTCTCAGTGTCCTTCGCTTACCATTCTCTTTTGACTTCTCCTAATTATTCAAATCTTTCACCCTTCATTGGGTTTGGTTTCTTCCTCTTATTTGGGGAAGTTTGGCACCTTATAAGGTGATTTTGTTTTCTTTCCAGCTTCTCCTTGATAGGTTTCCTTCTATGCAAAACTTATTCAAGAGAAAACTGATTGTTGACTATGTTTTTACTGTTTGTCTTATTTTTGGCAATTTGACCAAGTTGGCTTCTCACTTATTTGTTATTTGTTACTTAGTTATTAGTGTTTGATCTATGATTTTCATATGGTTGGGGTGGCAGATAATCCTTCCTAAGGATCCTAGTCTTCTGTTCGAGAGTTTTCTTACTTTATGGGTTAGGGTGAAGTCTATGGGTCATTTTTTCTATGATATGACATGTTGTGATTTAGACCATTTGGAGAGCCAAAAATGAAATTGTGTTTTTGCTATGACAAATGTGAAAGAAGCGGAGAAGAAAAATATTTGGTTGCCTTGAAAATGGTTCTTGGGCAGATTGGTGGAGAACTCATGCACTTTTACATAATGGTTTCAAAACCTTATCATTTGGATTAACCAATAGTGATTCAAGATTTTGGTTTGGTTTAGAGTGGTTGCGGTTCTTTGCTCTTTCGCTGGTAGTTTCTGATCTGGGTTTGGTAATTTAGTGGACTTGAGATTTAATTTGTTCCTTTTTATGGTGCAATCCTTATAGAACAATTACTTGTCTAAAGTCTATCTTAATGTGGCTTGTTCGTTTTTTCCCTTGTACTTTTTTCCTTTTTTTATTTGTTGCCACTTGTTTTTTTATAAACTATTTTAAGTAGTGTCTAAGCTTTAATTTTTATTTTTAAATATTAATTAAAAGGCTTAAATAGTTTTTTGGTCCCTGTAAGTTAGCGTGTTTTTATTTTCGTTCATGTATCTTATTTTTTCTAGAAATATTCCCTGAATGTTAAAATCATTTTTGTTTTAGTCCCTAAAGTTAAAACCCGAAGGAAAAACTACAGAATAATTCGAAGGAAAATCCGAAAGAAACCTGCAGATTTTAATTTTAGGGACTAAAACCAAATAAAATTCAACATTTAAGGATTTTATAAAAAAAAAGATACAGGAATGAAAACCAATAATACGCCAACTTATAATGACCAAAAGACTATTTAAGTCTAATTAAAAATATATGTTATATTCATAATTATATTCAAGTTTCAAGTAAAACTAAGGTGTTAAAGAAAGAAAAGTTATGTGTTATATAAATATAAAACGAAAAATCAGAGATAATTGTAATAAATGAATATACACTAAGAAAGACGAAGATGATGTAATTATAAGATATAAAACTGAGATTATTATTTTCAAATAAGTTTTGGGCCTAACCTATGAGTATGATTCATTTTTATTTAGTACTTTTTTTTAAAAATCTAATAGTTTTTTTTACAGTGTTTTATGTTTTGTGCTTTTTTTGTGTGTTATTTTTTTAATGTATTTTGAATTGATTTGTTTGTTTATTATTAAAAAATTAACTTTTTAAAATAATTATATAAAAAACTATATAAATGTAGATTATAATAAATTAAATTAATTATAAATATGATTAATATAAATTATCTTTAAAAATATTTATATTAAATATAATATTATTTTTTGTGTAGTATTATTTTATATAATATTAAAACATTTATTTTTAATTAATCCAGTTTAACCTCGGTGGAATTCTAATCCAACCTTTAAACCTTGAACTCATAATGTATTAGTTCAATATTTTGTCCAATTTTAATTACTTTGACTTATATGATTAAATAAACTTTTATGTGGTAAACTTTTGTCACGAGTTTATAATTTTTTAAATTAATTTATGACATTTTAATAAGTTATTTTGAGTAGTGTTTAAGCTTATAATTTATTATTTATGTTCATTATTTTGTTGAACAATTATTTTTAATAAAAATAGAATGTAATAAACAAAGATAAGAAATAAAAATTTGATGTTCTTTATTTTATATTGTTCCGTTGCAGAACTAGAAAATGGAAAGGATAATGGGAACCACGGCGGAGTAAAGCTTCCTAATAGATTTGGTGGTGCGACACCATGGATCATAGGTTGCGATCGTGGTGTTTGTCTAATTAGAGACGATAATCTTGAATATAAGTTAATAATTGGTGTAGATCTTAAATCGGCGTTTCTAATCTCTAATACGGCGGATCAGAGGGGGTACATACATGGTTAGCACTCCAACGCCTAAGTCAGTTTAGGGTTCAAGATAATCGTAATGAAAATGGAGATTAGAGATTGTGTTCCTGAAAACCCTTTGTGAAGGTATTTATACATTCGGCTTAATGGAGCAGGTTGGATAAATGGGTCTCGTGTTATTGGGCATTTGGTCGGCACTGAACAGTTGCCCCTAGACTCTTTGGGCACTCTATATGTCAGGGGAGTCTTTTAGTAGTCATGACCGACCTTTGGTAGTGGTTGTCCAGGCGTCGGTTGGCATGTGTTGCTTTGGTTTTTCCAAAGTGTATGAGGAACGTGAGCATTAAATTTGGTTCCATCTTTGAAAAAAAATCGTTTTTCTTTGATGTGTGACCTTAAAAGGTATGGAGTGGTGTGACATAGTTTATTATGCACTTAAGTGTACTTAGTTGGAGTTGCGTTCCCAAGACGAAATCTGACTGTTGATCTATACTTGCTCCTTGCTTTAAATTTGATCTGCTCAACTATTTTTGTGTATATAAGGATAGAGGGAATGTGGAGAAACTTTTTTACAATCTTGTAGAATGAGTTTCACTTGTTTCCTTTGAGTCTTTCCATCTTCTCTAAGAGAATTCATACAAGAGTAACCATCGTCGTGCATTCAAAGCTTCAAAGCTTTTACTTTTGTCCTTCTTATTTGCTTTCCTTCCCTCAACTTTATATTTCAAGGTACTTTCTCTTCACTTCAGATTTTCATTCAAGCATTCTTCTTTTCTTTATTTAAGATGAGTGATAATCTTAGTATAATAGAGAATGATTCACAGAGTAACACTTCTTCTTAAAAAAAAGGGAATGGAGATTGTATCGCATTCCTTTCCCTATGCTCGTAGGATTCTTAATCGGAGATTGCTTCTCTAATTGGGGATTCTGAAACATAAGGAGTGTTCGGGGACTCCTTTTCAGACGAAGCCCCTCCCAAAGATTCTTCAGAGGCTTTATTCTCAAAGAAAGTTGATGGAAGTGAAAGTTATGCCCATAAAAGGAGGGAATGCGCTGGTAAATTTGTTTGACTATATATGCAGATGAATGGTCGTGAACTTAATGATGTTGAAATCGTGAATTATTTGGAATGCCAAGTGCAATCTAATGTTGTGTCTTGGATTAGTCTCGTTGATCACTATAAAGCTTATGAATTGGATCGTGTGGGACTTTGTTTAATTAATCCAGATAATTCCAATAGATACCACTAGGTGGTTGATGTAGTGGTTGGGACCCCTTCTGTCTTGAGTACTGCAGAAGCTATAACGAACACTGATGTTACAGTCAGCAACTCCTGGATTGATCGATTCTCCCAGTTGGCCCGGATGAGAGGATATGCAGCTTTTTTTAGGGTTGTTCGGCTCCACTATATGAATGCCTCTTCTTCAAGTTCGGGATGCATTTTCCTCTCTTTTATTTTGAGTTGGTCGTGATGGAGCGTTTGAGAGTTTCCCCCTCGCAGCTTCATCCTGGAGCCTGGGCTTTCATGAAAGTCTTCCAATTATGTGTCGAGTATAAGTTAAGATATTTTACACTTTTGTCGTATTGATATATCATGTTGTACCAATTGTCTTAACATCGTGTCTAACATTTTTTTCCCTAAAGAACATAAATTCAAACAATATGACCTATATTTGGCTTAATTTTGACAAAATATGGCCAGAAATTGGACATAGTATATGTAACATCTCAAAATTTGCCCTCCTCTCCTTGGGACTACTTTAGCATATTGCATTTCATGTTTTAGGGCATTAGGCATTTGCATATTTCATATCATGTGAAATAAGAGATCATCCTCCAAAGTCTTTTCAAAAGATGGAGAGATACCTGGTTCAAGCTTGAGGGTCCATGAATTGGTGATCAACCATCTGAGGGTTTGTGCTTCAATTAGGGTTTCTTGATCCTTCAGAGGTATTGGGTATTATCTTGTTAGCAAGGGTATGTCACCATCATCATGGTTATGTCATCATCAAGGGCTTCATGCTTCATGCTCAGCTTCCTCTGGATTAGGGTTTTGACCACTGGTCAACCCTAATCAGTTGCATTCTTCCAACCAGGGATTTTCAAGGAGATGAGGTACTTTTATGGAATGAGGGTCACATGATAATTATATTGAGCTTACAAGAGCTAGGGTTTCATTTCTGAGCCAATTCCTCAAGTGGTAGAGGCCCAAAGTCATCAGTGCATTTTCAGGTCATCTAGGGGCCTATAAAGTCAACTGCAAGTCAACTGAGGGCTAGGAGGTGGAGAAATGAGTTTCAACATCTCATTCATGTTCAAAAGAGGTTCCTTTGTCATGTCAAACCTCTATATTGAAGATTTTAAAGCCAGATCAAAAGTTTCCAAAAATGGAAAGTGACTTGTAATTTCATGTTTCCAAAAATGGCAAGTTTTTGGACCACATTCAACTTGACTTTCCAAAATCAAATAAGCTTCAAATGAAATTTCGGTCAACATGAAAGTTGAAGATCTTTCTCTCCTCTTTTCAAAAAGTCCTATTTCATGAATTTATGATGAATGGTTGAGGAGTTATGCCCAGATGATCATGAAGTGTACATGGAGGTTCAACATGCCATAACTTTTTATCCAAAACTCCAAATTGAGCCACTCTTTTGGCAATTTGCTTCTTGTGACCTATATTTTCCAATTCAAGCCTTGCATTGCATGAAATAACATTACATGATCTTGTGTCCATTCATATGCATTTTGGAGGGAAATTGGGGAATTCAAATTCTATTGATCATACATGAAAAATACCACTTCCATTGTGTTTATTAGATGATTTTAAGTGGATTTGGATGCTAGCACGTTATTGTTCACGTGTGAATTAGGACATGCACCACACTTTTCCAAATTTGCAACACACCTCTCATTACACTAGTCTTAATTAACCAAGTTCATTTGTGGTTAGCATGGTGATTAGTGAATGATATAAAAGCCTAATTGTAACAGAATTTGGCATAATCATAATTCTAGATCTCAAAATTTGCTTTTCCCTCCAAAATTCTCTCTCATTGAAATTCAAAATTTCTTCACACAAGGCATCAATTTCTCTGCATATTCTGGTTCAGCATGCATCATTGAGTAGGATTTGATCTTTGGTTTGAAGAAATTGGTGGAGATTTGTGCACATTCATAGCTTGAACATGAAGATGGAAGTTGAAGTTTAAGTAAGATCCAGGACGATTCAAGTGCCAATTCCTACATAGAGCTTCATTAGAGACCAAAGGAGGAAGATCTGGACATTGCTAGGCCTTGAATACGCTTGTTTTCATCCATTGCTCTTCAAGAGGTTGGAAATTCGATCATCATAATCCTTTGTTTTATGCACATGATGTTGTAGAGTTTTCATTGTTGATCATCCTGATATAAATAGTTTTTGATTTGGCTAAACATTGAATGAGTTATGTCAATTTGAAGTTTGGATGTCCAATTTTCTTTTGCTCGATTCGTGAAATATATTGAGATCTAGGCTTAGATAATGTTAGATTTGGAATGTACATGATGAGAGCTTTCCATTGATGTATCATATGCATGTTTCTGGAAAAAAAATTGTTGCTCCTCCGCCTGAACCGTCGGAGAAGACGGCGGAGCTCCACCGTAGTCGGCTCTGCAATTGAGCGCTAGGGTTCGCCCTGTGGACTGCCACGCACGCGTCCTGCTGTCCACTTGATTGGCTGTTGTTCCTTGACCGATCCACATGTACCTTGACTGTGCTGACTGGAACGCCACTTCAATTAATGAAGTGTTGCGTTTTGATTCCAAAACGCGCTTGTATCACCAGTTCGATTCCCAGCGAGGCCATTTTATTTTCCACCTTAATTTCCCTTGCCTTGGCCAAAACGACTGTGTTTCAATTAGTAGCGCTGCTTGTAACCTCTTGTCCTGTGTTCGATTCCAGACCAGTGCATGTTTGTGAAATTATTTTGAGCACCTTTTGTAACTCACAGAACCTGTGTTCAACACTCAGCCCATGCACTTTCCACATTTCTGTTCACATTTCATTTTATATTTTACATATGATTCACATTATTTCAATTTATTTTCTTCCACTTGCAAAATTCATAACAAATAGCATGATTATCCAAATTGAATGCAATTTTTTCCTACATGTTCATCTTGATGTCTACTATTTGTTTATGTCAATTTCCTGATTTTATCATTGCTGGATTTTTGAATGTGAATTGATGATTGAACATGTATGCAAATCTACCATGCTTCATTCAATTAATTGTGAAATGCTCATACTTTCTCCAATTAATCTGAAATTTGACATGCTTGTTCTATACATGTTGCCTAATTTTTGAGAATTGGTTTGGCATTTTTAGCATTTTTCATTTCTGTTGTGGACACATGAATGTATGGTGTGACAATTTGTGTCACACATTTGGATGTTGATCTTGTTTATTTTCATTCCTAGGTCAATTGAGCTTTTCTGATTCTAATTTTTTGCATCATGCTTGTGTTTAGCCTATTGATGTCACATAAAAAATTTCATGATCATTGGATGTGTTTCTGATTTAATGTTCATTTTTTCATTTGTATGTCCAATTATGGATCACATGGTGTGCCTTTGCCTTAGCATGACCATTAGATGGATTTGCCTTAGGATTTGAGTTTGGTCCTTTTTAGGACATGTTCTTACTTGAATAAATGTGCTTCATGTTGAGTATTGGTTGTTGTTTTGACTTTTTGCTTTGCCTTTGACCCTAGTCTTGGTACTAGTGGTTTGTACTCATCTTTTGAGCTTTGTATTTCAGGTTCAAGCTATTAGCTCTAATGATTGATGTAATCTCATTACTTGAGATGCAAATTACATTGTCCGCTAACCTTGATTGTGTTGTAGGTCCTTGGGTGATGAACTCACTTGAGTTGTTGACTGGCCTTGTGAACATATAGAACCACTGTTGATTGCCTGTTTTGGTTTGTCTGAATACCATATTGACTTGTTTGACTTTTGTTCAGGTACTTTAGTCGCTTTAGCTCATTACTTGAGCTTTGCTTTTTCTTGTGGTTGGCATACCACCTAGGTAATCATCCTCTAACTCCATGTAGTCTGGAAGCCCTGTCGTTTCTTTTGGCAGGCATTTGGCTGAAGTCCTCCTTAAGAGGCAATGACTGTGATTGCTTATATTTGTGCCATGTACTTCAAGTCCTCCTAAGTGAAGAGGCGATTGGCAGATAGAAGGGATTAGCAATCAATCCCCTGCTACTCAGTTGAGTCTTTCATTATGCTCGCACTACGTGCTGATGCTTTTGAATAAACACCCAAGATCCTTGTATATAGAATCAGTCAAGTGGAGTAGGGTCCCTCATTCTGGACCCCCACGTTTTCATTGATTCAAGCTCACCCAGGCCCGGGTTAAGTGCTGGGAGGTCCAACCCTCATTACCTTTCATCTGCTCACCCTGACGGTCAATGTCAGTGGTAAAGAGCCTCATACACCCCTTCCAGTGTTGGCTTGTTTGTCGAGGTTGATATGACCCCTTGACTAAAGCCCAGCCTTGTATGAGCCGCTTGTTTGCATATAGTGTGTGATACCTGTTCACCTGTGATGTGTACTTGCTGTTTATTTGCTGTTTCAACTTGCTTCCTGTGCGAGTTAGGTTCTGTTTAGATACCTCAACCTAGGACTATTGTGGATTGCATGACAACTATTAGGCTCGAGTCAGTCTCCCTTTTAGTTTGTTATTTCCCGGTCTCTGGTTAGGAGAGAGTTTCTCCCCTGTTAAGGGGAACTACGTCGCCCTGATCCTCATACCAGATGAGGTACGTAGGCAGGAGATCATGCGAGATCTCTCCGGGCAACCTTTTCTTTTTTGTGTGTGTTTGCTTGACAGCTATTAGGCTCGAGTTCCAGACTCCCTATTAGCTTGTCTGTTTGATAACCTTTTTGTGTGTGTTAGGAGTTGGATGTAAGACCAGCGATTGGCATTCCGTTTCCTATTTGTTGTGTGCCTGGAGTCTGATGTAAGTCTATCCATTGGCATTCGGTTTCCTTGTTTGCTTTTGTTGGGAGTTGGATGTAAGTCCATTGATTGGCATTCCGTTTCCTATTTGTTGTGTGCTTGGAGTCTGATGTAAGCCCGTCGATTGGCATTCGGTTTCCCATTTGTTTGTTTTGTGTGGAGTTGGATGTAAGTCCATTGATTGGCATTCTATTTCCTATTGTGTTTTTCTTTTGACGTCTCAGCGTCTCTTTTTAGTGTTTTGTTTCGGCGTGTGTTAGCCGAACTACTAGTGTTCTGATTCTTTCTCTGGATAGAGAAGATACGTAGGCATAGGATGCGATATCCTATCGAGCACGTTTCCCATTTCCCCGAACTACGTTGACTCTGATGTTTGTTTCTGACAAACTACGTAGGCCTAGGATGCGACATCCTGCCGAGTCACCTTCTTCCATCTTCTTTCACCTGTGTTTGCTTATTCCAATGTGTGTGCATTCTTTTTTGAGCAGTTATTTGGCAACCTTATTCTATTCTTTTGAGAGTGGATCCTGTCGAGTACGGCGGACGTGAGGGGTGCTAATACCTTCCCCTCGCGTAATCGACTCCCGTACCTTGCAATCTCTGGTCGTAAGACCATTCCTTTCCCCTTTCTTAGGTTTACTTCGAGCGTTTCCTTTCCCTCCTTTGGGATAAATAACGCACGGTGGCGGCTCTGTGTCTTTTCCCGCCGGTTGTTTTTTCGTGTTACGACAGCTGGCGACTCTGCTGGGGACTAAAGAAGTTGACCTCTTGCTGGTCCATCTTCCCTAAGCGAGTCAATCCTAGCGTTCTTTAGGATAGTTTTGGTTGCTTTTGCTGCTTTATTTATTGCATTCATGATTATTATACTGTGTATATATTTGCATATATGTTTGCATGCATCATATTATCATTGTGCTGGACTCTGTACAGGTTGGTTCCTCTGATTTGGGGTGGGTGTTCTGAGTGGTGCTAAAACCCAGGCCCGAGTATACACCTAGGATTAGCGTGGTCTCATGTTGCCTCTCATGTTAGGTCAACATGTTTTTGGCGACGTGACATACCACAAGCCGGACGAGGTTCTTTTGAGAGAGCTCTTCCTTTGTGGAGTATCCACTTTGGTTGAGTCACCCCATTTGAGTTGTTGACTTCGGTGACCGATCTTTCCCGGATCTTTGGTTTAGACGATCTTATGAGAGCTACAACGGCACACCCGAAATGGCAAACACGTTGAGTATCTTGTCTGATTGTCGAGACCATCATCCACCTTAGGATGACCTGATTAGAATTCACCTGTGAGGGGAGGGTTGATTCTTACAGATGCATGTTCTGATGGTGACTCTCTGATGGTGACTATTGGTTCAGTTCTTGATCGAGGTCCTATTTATGAGTCGGATTTATGGATTTATTTCTGAGACGCCGGAGTTCTGTCTGTGGTATTTATCAAGTGGGGATCCGTTTATTTCAGGATTCCCTGGGTTGGTACAGATGATTTTGTTGATATCAGACCAATGGTTCTCCAGTGATGATGGTGGTATATCCTCAGGTTCCGTTTATTTCGGAACTCCCGAGTTGGATTTATGGTTGCTCCGTACCTCAGATGGTTGTGATCAGTTTCGAGACCGTAACTCAGTGCAGTGGATGTTTAGATGACTTGGAGGATGGCACCGTGCATTGCATTCATACATCAGCATCATTCACATTTTGCATTTATTCGCATCTGACTCATGTTTATCAATATGCATGGGACATTCTTGATTGAGATCCTGGTTGAGAGACTTCTTTGTTCCAAGTATGAGGACCGGCTTGAAAGATGATGTTGTCTATAGTTTCTTCGACCCTGAGATAGGCGTGTTGAGAGATATGATAGCATTGATTACACCTGACCGTGTGGGGATGTTCCGTGAGACTTATGGGGGTATTCTGAAGTTTGTTTTCAGGCTCACTGATGATGATAGGAGTGCCATCCATACTCTTCTCCAGTTTTATGACCGGGTTTGAGATGTTTCGTCTTCCCGGATTACTTGTTGGGGCCTTTGATGGAGGACTATGCCAGTATCCTGGGTATTCAGATCAGAGACCCGATTCCATTATATGTCACTAAGAGGGAACCTGATGCTGCTGAGATTTCTCGTGCTCTTTATTTGAGCCCAGAAGTGACTAGAGGGGGTTTGAGGGAGAAGGGAAAGTTGCCCGGTTTTCATTTGAGTTTCTTGGAGGCTAAAGCCAAGGAGCATGCTGTTTTGGGTAATTGGAAGGCCGTTTGTGCTTTGCTTGTTGTGAGCATTTATGGAATGATCTTGTTCCCTAACCAGAAGAACTTTATGGATATTAATGCCATCCGGTTGTTTGTGAAGGGGAATCCTATTCCTACCCTGGTTGGGGACGTTTATTACTCGGTCCATAACCGGAATGAGAAGCGGCGTGGGGGTTTGATTAGATGTTGTGCTCAACTGTTGTACAAATGGTTCATGGGGTATTTGCCTTCCAGAGGTGCCTTTGTCTTTCTTGATTCTACTGTCAAATGGTCAATCAGGTTGATGGGTTTGCGAGCCAAGGACATAGCTTGGACTCACAATGGTGTGGCTGGACGAGACTTCATTTACAGTTGTGGGAGTCTTCCCAATGTGCCTCTTATAGGAGTTCAAGGTTGCATTAATTACAACCCGGTGCTACTTAGGAGACAAATGGGATTTACTGTAGAGGGTCCTCCCCTCGGGCGAGAGATTCAGGAGTCTTTCTACTTCCCGATTGAGGGTAATCAGCCATTGTTGAGGCAAGTGCTTGGTGAATGGCGTGATATTCAGAGGAAGGGCAAGGTTCCTTTTGGTAAGGTTAATAGCAGGTCTTTTCCTCCATTTAATGATTGGCTCAGAAGGAGGATTGAGCTCACGCATCTACCATTTCCTGGGGGTGATCCTTGGGGTCCATTGATTGAGGGGCCACGTTCTTCTGTCAGTATGGAAGAATTTCTTGAGATGAAGAGGGAGAGGGATCAACTGCAAGCAGAGAAGACTGAGTTGGAGATGAGTGTTGCTAGGATTCAGATGGCTAGTCAGGAAATTAAAGGGAAAATAGAAGACCAGGATAAGAGACATGCTCTGGAAGTGAAGCGTTTTGAGATAGACACCACCTTTTACCGCAAGATCAATCAAGCTTTGGAGTCATCCACGAAGGAGCACGACATTACCAAGGAGAAGTTGGCTAGAGCTTTGAAGGTCATTGAGGATGAGAAGAGGAGACAAATCCTTGTGAAGACACAGAAGGAAGCTAGAGCCAAAATTCTTGCCACATAATGGGAAGCGGAGAAAGCGAAGATTAGGGCTGAGAGAGATCATTGTCTTGCTGAGAGGGACCATTATTTCCGACAGATGAAGATTCACTAGAAGGAGATAGGAAGACTGCAGCAGGAGAACACTGAGCTCAGGTTCGCCGTGAAGTTTACCAAGATGGTTGATGATGCAGAGCCGTCTGTGGGACCTTTTTCAGTGTAGACTTTTGTTGTTATGTGTGGATTATCGTCAGGCCTGTTGACGGAATTCACTTGCTTGTATTTTCTTTCTTTCTGATTCTGGAGAATTGTAAATTTGATTTGTATTAGCTTGATGAATAATTCTTGCACGTGTAGTGCGCTTTTGATATACAATGGTTATTGTCATTCATTGATCGATCTTCAAGCTTTATTTGCTTTTTCTGTGCACTCACATAGCACACACATGGTTGGGTGATATCTTTGCTAAATCATAACTCTCTGATCTGTATGATGAAGCCAAATGACTGATGTCAGAATGTTGCTGTCAAATTATTATCTGTCTTGATGAAACCAGGATCGAAAGACAGAGTGTTCCTCATATGGATAGACATTGAATTCATGCATGAATCATAATAACTTGTCTTCTATTTTGTAGGTGTCAGTTTCTAACGTGTTTGATTGTTTCAGGAATCATTGCTCGCGCACGTAGAATCATTCCCTTGCACGTAGCCCGTCCACACAGATACCCTACCAAGCGCAACAAATCCAAGCTGATGGATCTACCCAACGCAGATATTCTCGAGTTGAAGGAGAAAATGGGTGAGCTGATAAACGTCATGCAAGGGTTTGCCTTGGGGAAGAAAGCACTTGCTGATAAGGTGGAAAAGCTCGAGCGGGCTTCGGCTGCCAACATCGGTAATAATCAGGAGGGTGTGTCCAACAATGGTCTGGGTGGTTCTAGGGATGGAGGAGATCTCAGAAAGAAGACTACTGCTGGGGTGGTGATCAATAATGGTGGTGGTTTTGGTGTTGCTACAGGCGGTGGACCAGGTCCGGTGGGCAACAATCTGAAGGATAGTCTATTTCCTCCTTTCTTTGGGGCTGAGGAGGATAGAGAGGAAGATCAGTTCTCTATGCTGAATGAACAGTTTGGTCAATACAGTGTCCAACCACCAAACAAAGAAATTCAAGTGTTGGCCGAGAAAATCAGAGCTTTGGAAAGTTATGCTACTCCAGGGGTTGTCAACATGTCAAACATGGGGCTAGTTGAGGGGATTGTGATCCCGCAGAAGTTTAAAGCGTCTGCGTTTGATTAATACAATGGGAGTTCTTGTCCGGAAACTCATCTCTAGGCTTTCGTCCGAAAGATTTCTGCTTATACAATGGACCAGAAGCTTTGGATGTACTTCTTCCAGGACAGCTTGTCTGGTGGGTCTCTGGAATGGTACACCAAATTGAGATCTTCGGATGTCAAGAGCTGGCAGGATCTTGGAGATGCATTCTTTAAACAGTATCAATTTAATACTGACATGGCTCCTAGCCGTACTCAATTGCAAGGTATGTCTCAGAAGCCTAGTGAAGGGTTTAAAGAATATGCACAGAGATGGAGGGAGTTGGCGGCCAGAGTTCAACCTCCATTGGTAGATTGGGAGATATCGGATCTGTTTATAGGTACCCTTCAGGGGACGTTTGCAGAAAGAATGGTAGGATGCCTGGTTACTAACTTTGCTGATATTGTAGTGGCTGGGGAAAGAATAGAGAGCTGGTTGAAGCTGGGAAAGATACAGGGTAGCGCTTCGTCGTCTGGATCGAAGAAGCCCTTTGGTAATGGCCAGCGAAAGAAGGAGGGTGACACAAGTACTGTGTATGCCCAAAGAGGACAAGGTAGGGATCGTTACTACCAGCACACTGCTGCGGTAACAATTCCTGCTGATAATCAACAACAGCAACAACAACAACCGCATCAGCAACGACAGCCGTTTCAATAGAGACCGCAGAGGGCCGGGTATCAGGTGAGAGGACGAATGACTGATCGTCAATTTGATAGGCCACCTGTGACATACTCTTTCTTGCTGAAGAAGTTAAAAGATTTGGGGTTGGTTCAGCTGAGAACATTGGCTCTAGTGAGACCCGGTTAGAGGCCGGCCAGTTATGATGAGAATGCCAAATGTGAATTCCACTCTGGTGCCCCTGGACACAATGTGGAGAATTGTAAAGCTTTTAAGCATGTTGTCCAGGACCTGGTGGATTCTAAGGCAATCAATTTTGCACCATCTCCGAATGTTAATGCTAATCCCATACCCGCGTATGGTCAGATGGGGGTGAATGCAATTTCTGAGGATAAGGGCCGAATCTGGGTGATGAATGTAGATCAGTTGAAGACTCCATTGATTGAGGTCAAGAGACGACTGTTGATGAATGGGGTCTTTCCGGGTTGTGGTGATTGTTGTGCTGCGTGCACTGTTGCCCCTAATGGGTGTGTTCTGCTGAGGGAGGCTGTCCAGAGGATGATGGATGAGGGAAGCCTCAGATTTGAGAAGGTTGGTTTGGAGAGGGAAGATGTCTCCACCATAACCATTTACTTTGATCCAGTCGATTTGTCAACGCTGGCAGATGCGGCTCCAATTACCATCACGGTACCTGGGCCTATTCCTTATGACAACGACGATGCTGTACCATGGCACTATGGTGGGGAGGCTTACTGTAATGGGGAGAAGCAGGAAGATCAGGCTACAGGTGAAACCACCGTTTCAAAGGTGGATAATGTCGGACCTAGTGGTTTCACTCGCAGTGGAAGGTTGTTTGCACCGGACACTTTGAGAAGTGGAGAGGGAGAAAAAGAAAAGAAAGATAAGGCCGAGGCTTTAGCCAGAGCACGAGGGAAGCAGGTGGTGAGAGAGGGTACTCTTGTGGCGACACCGGCGCCTGGTGGGTCGGAGAAAGAACTTGATGATGAGGCTGAAGAATTTCTAAGGATCATCAAGAAGTCTGAGTATAAGCTTGTTGACCATTTGCAGCAAACGCCGTCTAAGATCTCAATCCTGTCATTGCTGTTAAGCTCCGAGGGGCATAGAGAGGCTTTGTTGAAAATACTGAAGAGAGCCTATGTTCCTCAAGAGATAACGATTAATCAGCTAGAGACGGTGGTGTCCAACGTCAATGCCAGCCATGGGCTGGGTTTCACTGATCTTGATCTGACTGTAGACGGGTGTAATCATAATAGGGCATTACACATTGCATTGGAGTGTAAAGGAGCAGTGCTTCCGCACGTGTTGGTGGATACCGACTCATCACTCAATGTGTTGCCTAAGAAGGCCCTGGCGAAGCTGGACTGTGAGGGGTTGATCTTGAGGCCCACTGACCTGGTTGTTAAAGCCTTTGATGGTTCGAAGCGGGCTGTGTTTGGGGAAGTGGAGCTCCCGGTGAAGATCGGGCCCGAGGTGTTTAAGTCGGTATTTTATGTCATGGATATTCAGCCGGCATACAGTTGCCTGTTGGGTCGACCATGGATACATGCTGCTGGAGTAGTGACTTCGACTTTGCACCAGAAATTGAAGTATATCTGGGACGGGCAGGTCGTCACAGTTTGTGGGGAAGAAGATATCTTCGTCAGCCACTTATCATCGTTCAAATATGTTGAAATGGACGGTGAAATATTTGAGACGCCAAGTCAAGCATTCGAAACCGTCAAGGTGGAGAATGCCCTTTTTGCTAAAGAAGAAAAGAAGCGTTCCATTTCTTCATATAAGCAGGTCGCCGAGGTGGTGAAGAGTGGAGAAGCTCCAGGTTGGGGAAGGATGATGGACATCGCCGCCAAGAGAGACAGATTTGGGGTTGGTTATCAGCCGGGCCAAGGTTCGTCTGGACAGAGTAGAGGACGTCGTCACCCGTTCACGTTCACCAATGCTGGAATGTTAGATCCAGATCACATCTGTATGGTGGGTGAAGAGGTCGACAGTGACTGCGAGCTCGATCAGTGGATAAAATCGTGCGTATCAGGGATGGAGATCCAGAACTGGAAGGCTGAAAAGATCATCATTGTCACTCTACGTGAAGAGTAATATTTCCTGTTTTTCAATTCTGACTGCATGAAAACCATGCGTTTTGCCCGAAACATAATGGTTCATTGTAAGGGCCACCTCATGTGTTTCATTTTGCAATATTTGCATCATAAATAAAAGGATGTTTTTTTTCATTAAAAGCGGTGTTCCCTGCTTTTCATTTATTTTTGCAGTTTAACAAAAAAATAAAAATGGCAATGTTTGTTTTCATTTTCCTTCTTTTAATTTGCTTCGCTTCGGTTCTAAAGCAATGCATGAATCAACATTCATGCAGATGCGATGATTCTCCGGATCTCATTGATAACAATCCTGTTACACCCTCATATGACTTCGACAATCCGAACTATCATGCCGAAGAAGAAGGCGAAGAAGATTGTGAACTGCCGGAGGAATTAGCCAGGTTGTTGAAACAAGAGGAGAAGGTGATTCAACCACATGAAGAGCAAGTCGAGGTTGTGAATCTGGGTACCGACGAGGTCAGGAAAGAAGTGAAAGTTGGGGCCGCTTTGGAGGTAAATGTCAAGAGCAGAATGGTAGCCTTGTTGAAAGAGTATGTGGATATCTTCGCCTGGTCTTATCAAGATATGCCAGGGTTGGATACCGATATCGTTGTGCACAAGTTACCATTGAGAGCAGATTATCCTCCAATGAAGCAGAAGTTGCGCAGAACTCGACCCGAAATGGCCATGAAAATTAAAGAGGAAGTGCAGAAGCAGTTGAATGCTGGGTTCCTCGCTGTCACTAATTATCCTCCTTGGGTCGCGAATATTGTGCCGGTTCCGAAGAAGGATGGAAAGGCGAGGATGTGTGTGGACTACCGGGATTTGAATAGAGCTAGCCCGAAGGATGATTTCCCATTACCTCACATTGATGTGTTGGTAGATAATACAGCTCAGTTCTCAGTGTTTTCCTTCATGGATGGCTTTTCTGGCTATAATCAAATCAAAATGTCGCCAGATGATATGGAAAAAACAACGTTCATCACACCGTGGGGCACTTTTTGTTATAAGGTGATGCCATTCGGTCTCAAGAATGCCGGTGCTACGTATCAGAGGGCTATGGTGACTTTGTTTCATGATATGATTCATCATGAAATCGAATGCTATGTTGATGACATGATAGCAAAGTCCCAAACAGAAGAGGGGCATTTGGTGGATCTGGCCAAGTTGTTTGACCGGTTGAGACAATTCAGACTGAGGTTGAATCCGAATAAGTGCACTTTCGGAGTGCGGTCCGGTAAGTTGTTGGGGTTTATTGTGAGCGAAAGAGGAATCGAGGTTGATCCTGCTAAAGTAAAAGCAATACGAGAAATGCCTGAACCGAGAACAGAAAAGGAGGTTCGTGGTTTCTTAGGTAGATTGAACTACATTTCACGGTTCATATCTCATCTAACAGCCACGTGTGAACCCATATTCAAATTGTTGAGAAAAGATCAAACGGTCAGGTGGAATAATGATTGCCAAGCGGCATTTGAAAAAATAAAAGAATATTTGCAGGAGCCTCCGATTCTGATGCCTCCTGTGGAGGGACGACCGTTAATTCTGTACTTGACAGTCCTCGAGGGGTCTATGGGGTGTGTACTGGGGCAGCATGACGAGTCTGGTCAAAAGGAGCATGCCATTTACTACCTTAGCAAAACGTTTACCGACTGTGAAACAAGATATTCATTGCTCGAGAAAACTTGTTGTGCTTTGGTATGGGTTGCTCGCCGGCTGAGACAGTATATGTTGGTTCATACCACTTTGTTGATTTCCAAGATGGATCCGATCAAGTATATCTTTGAGAAGCCAGCATTGACCGGACGGGTTGCGAGGTGGCAAATGATTTTGACTGAATACGATATCCAGTACACCTCTCAGAAAGCGATCAAGGGGAGTGTATTGTCTGATTACCTCGCCCAGCAACCCATTGAGGATTATCAACCAATGAAGTTTGAGTTCCCTGATGAGGACATCATGTTTCTCCAATCGAAAGATTGTGAGGAACTAATCCCGGAGGAGGGCCCTGACCCTGAATCCGAATGGATTCTGATGTTTGATGGGGCCGTTAACGTGAATGGTAGCGGAGTTGGTGCTGTTTTGGTTACGCCGAAAGGATCCCACATTCCTTTTGCTGCTCGGCTAACATTTGAATGCACCAACAACGTGGCTGAATACGAAGCTTGTATCTTGGGGATTGAAGAGGCGATTGATTTGCGGATCAAAAACCTTGTTATCTATGGAGATTCAACTTTGGTTGTAAATCAGGTTAACGGAAAATGGTATACGCATCAATCTCATTTAATTCCATACCGGGATTATACGAGAAGGTTGTTGACGTTTTTCACCAAGGTGGAATTACATCATGTGCCGAGAGAAGAGAATCCTTTAGCAGATACTTTGGCTACTCTGGCTGCCTTGATTAAGGTGCAGTGGTGGAATCAGTTTCCCAGTGTTGAGGTGGGACGTCTGGATAGACCGGCTTATGTGTTTGTTGTTGACACAGCGCCTGATGATGAGAAGCCGTGGTATTTTGATATCAAGCGCTATCTGGAGACCCAAGAGTATCCTGAGAGAGCATCCAAGAAGGACCGAAAGACTCTGAGGAGGTTGGCCATGGTGTTCTATCTGAACAAAGATGGGGTTTTGTACAAGCGAAATTTCGATTGGGTGTTGCTCAGATGTGTCGATGACAAAGAAGCAAGCCAATTGATGAAAGAGGTACACGAGGGGTCGTTTGGTCCCCATGCCGGTGGGAATGCAATGGTGAAAAAGCTGCTAAGGGCTGGTTATTACTGGATGACAATGGAGGCTCAGTGTTTCAACTTCGTGCGGAAATGTCATAAATGCCAGATTTATGCTGATAAGGTGCATGTGCCTCCAAACCCGTTGAGTTTGATGACGTCTCCATGGCCGTTCGCTATGTGGGGCATTGATATGATTGGGAGGATTGAGCCTACAGCTTCGAATGGGCACCGGTTCATATTAGTGGCTATCGATTACTTCACCAAGTGGGTGGAAGCAGCCTCTTATGCAAATGTGACGAAACAGGTCGTTGCCAGGTTCCTGAAAAGAGACATCATTTGCAGATATGGGGTTCCCGAGAGAATCATTACTGATAATGGTTCTAATCTCAACAACAAGATGATGGCAGAGTTGTGCCGGGAATTCAAGATCGAGCATCACAATTCTTCTCCTTATCGTCTGAAGATGAATGGGGCGGTCGAGGCGGCCAATAAGAATATTAAGAAGATTGTGCAGAAGATGGTCGTGACCTATAAGGATTGGCACGAGATGTTGCCGTTTGCATTGTGTAACACCCCTTTTTCTACCCCAAATTATTTAACATATAATCAGAGTAAATAAGCACGCATATAAAGAAAAGGGCGTCACATCGACGTTTTCAAAACTTAGAACTTTCAAAAGCCAACAATACACCTGGTCATTCAAAATAACACATTTCATTCAACATGAATATTCAAGCAATATGCGTTCGCAGCGGAAAATAAAGAATACTCATGTATTTCATAATATGATCCATGTCCCATACCATGATC
Source organism: Lathyrus oleraceus (assembly GCF_024323335.1). Classification (NCBI taxonomy): domain Eukaryota; kingdom Viridiplantae; phylum Streptophyta; class Magnoliopsida; order Fabales; family Fabaceae; genus Lathyrus; species Lathyrus oleraceus. The sequence continues at coordinate 182,964,729 of NC_066580.1, read as the reverse complement.
ATCTCTCAATAATCACTTCAAATAAAATAAAACAAGTAATAACATAAAGCATATCAAAATAAGATACGAGTTCAATACCACTAATCTACCCAGTGTTACATGACCAGAGCATTGACTCGTTACCTAATTTCAAACTAAATACGGAAACTCTCCAGCTAATCTTGAGCGAGCTACCGTCCACCTACTCCAGCAATACTACTCTGTAGTATCTGCACGATACTTATGTAAAGGTAACATTCAAACAGAAAGGGTGAGAATTCCAATCATTATGAAATAGCATAATAAGGCACAATGAATTAAAACACAATTTAAGAATTCATCACACTTAGTATAATCACGTCAATAATATTAACCAACAATCATCTCACATATTTCAAACATGCATCACACCCACATCAATACATGCATTCAATGATCACATAACTATAGACGACTCAATGCAAGACAATGTGACTCTATGCATATGGTACCTCAATGTGAACTCAAAGTTTCACCGCTTTCCGATTCAATATCTAAAATCCAAGCCACGCTTCCGATCCGGACAAGACCAAAGCCCTACGTCTGTTTCCAATAAAGGATCACCGCTTAATACTACGCCTAATCCCAATTAAGGATTAACGTCTGCTACGTCTCTTTCCAATGAAGGATCACCGCTTAATACTACGCCTAATCCCAATTAAGGATTAACGTCTGCTACGTCTGTTTCCAATGAAGGATCACCGCTTAAATACTACGCCTAATCCCAATTAAGGATTAACGTCTGCTACGTCTGTTTCCAATGAAGGATCACCGCTTAACCACTTCCACAATGAAGTCAACCATGCCATGAATGAATGCACACATACCAACACATATGCAATTAAGACCATCTATATACCGTCTTAACATCCCACATATCACCATGACTCATAATTGGTACATATACACATTCATCACAACACCTCAATTACGATTACATATACACATCCATAACCATAAATCATTCACAATTCAATAATGGTATACATACACATTCATACAATATATTATTCACCAATATAGGCCAATCATCAAATATGTACACATAGGTTTCATTCCAAAACGCACACAACATTTAAATATCAAATTTTCACTTTTCAAACATTGTTATCCGGTTAACGCCCTGGGTTAATCGGTTAACGCAAAACAGAATGCGCTTCTTGGCAATTTTTAACAGTGTTAACCGGTTAACGCCCTGGGTTAACCGGTTAACGCAAGACAGAATGCAATTTTTTCCATATTATAACAGTGTTAACCGGTTAACGCCCTGGGTTAACCGGTTAACGCCCTGGGTTAACCGGTTAACGCAAAACAGAAAGCTGTTCCTGCGCTAACACGAAAACAGAATGCAGATTTCCCCGCATTTTTCATCGTTGGAGGACTTCCGGACCTCCGATTTCGATTCCGCAAAAAGCTACACGTTCAGAAAATTATGACTCATCCAATTATATATTCATTCACAGTTTTAGCATAATTTAATCATCACAATTCAAGAGTATTTATCAAGACCTAATAATTCCAAAACCATGCCAATTAAGGATTTCAACCTAAATCATATTCCTACCCATTTACCCAATTATACCAACCCATAATAATAAGGAATTTCCCCCTTACCTTGTCAATTTGATGGAAACCTTGACTCCTCTCGCTATTCCTCTCCTCTTTCTCTATTGCCTTCAGTGCTCCCGTGAATTCTAATTCTCACTTCCTTCACTCTTACTATTTATAATAGTATTCTATTTGAGCTTAAATCATCTAATTTAATCACTAGGCCCAATAATACCTAATATTTAAATACCTCTATTTAAATTTAAATATTAACCACTCACTATGCAACCAAGTTAATTAATTAATTCTATTACTTAATTATTTCTCATATCCACTAGATAATGAATTAATACACCAATGAATTAATTAACACTCCACATAATTAAATTAAAATTATAATAATAATAGTATAATAATTCAATACTAAAAAAAATGGGTTGTTACAACTCTCCCCCACTTAAAAGATTTTCATACTCGAAAATTTACCTCAAACGAACAACTCCGGATATGATTCCCTCATCTTATCCTCGAGTTCCCACGTAATATTTCCATTGGCGACTCCGCCCCATATCACTTTTACCAAAGCAATCTCCTTACCACGAAGCTTCTTCACTTCTCGATCTTCAATCCGCACAGGTGATGTATCAACCGTCAAATTATCCCGTACTTGCACATCGTCTAATGGAACAACATGAGATGGATCCGCAATGTACTTCCTCAATTGAGACACATGGAATACATCATGAAGATTAGAAAGTGATGGTGGTAATGCAATCCGATATGCCACTTCACCTATCCTCTCGGAAATCTGATAAGGACCAATGAAATGCGGCGTCAACTTACGCGACTTCAAAGCTCTACCAACACCCGTTATTGGCGTAACTCGAAGAAACACATGCTCGTCTTTCTCAAACTCAAGAGCTTTCCTCCTCTTATCGTGATAACTCTTTTGACGACTCTGAGAAGCCTTCATCTTCCCTTGAATCATCTTAATCTTATCTGTAGTCTCTTGAATCAACTCGGGTCCAACCACATCACTCTCTCCCGATTCGTACCAACATAAAGGAGTTCTACACCTTCTGCCATAAAGGGCCTCAAACGGTGCCATTCCAATACTCGAATGGAAACTGTTATTATATGTAAACTCGACTAAAGGCAAGAAACTATCCCAATTTCCTCCTTGTTCCAAAACACAAGACCTCAAAAGATCTTCAAGTGACTGAATAGTCCTCTCCGTTTAACCATCAGTTTGCGGATGATATGCTGAACTCAAACGTAACTTCGTACCCAAAGCACTTTGCAAACCTTCCCAAAATCTCGAAGTGAACCTCGGATCTCTATCCGAAACAATACTCGACGGTATACCATGCAAACACACAATTCTCTCGACGTACAACTTAGCAAGTCTCTCCATCGAATAATCCATTCTCATCGGAATAAAATGAGCGCACTTCGTCAGTCGGTCCACAACGACCCAAATCGCCTCACAATTACTCGATGTTCTTGGTAAGCCCGAAACAAAATCCATAGAGATACTATCCCACTTCCACTCGGGAATAGATAACGATTGCATCAAACCAGACGGCTTTTGATGTTCAATCTTTGACTTTTGACAAGTCAAACATGAATACACAAATTCCGCTACATCCTTCTTCATACCTTGCCACCAAAACATTTTCTTCAAGTCTTGATACATCTTAGTAGCGCCAGGATGAATACTCAGACCACTTCTATGCCCTTCCTCAAGAATCCTCTTTCTCAAATCCATACCATTCGGAACACACACTCGATCACGACACCTCATGATACCATTCTCATCAATCCGACAGTCACCACCTTTACCTTGGTTAATCAATGTCATAACATCGACTAACTTCAAATCTGACCTCTGACCTTCTCTAATCTCGTCGAGAATGTCACACGTAAGCTTCAATGTCCCAAGCTTAACACACGAATACGTCGCTTCACAAACCAAACTCAAATCCCTAAATTGCTCCAACAATTCAAACTCTCGCATCATCAACATAGACATATGCAATGACTTCCTACTCAATGCATCGGCTACAACATTCGCCTTCCCAGGATGATAATTTAAACCAAAATCATAATCCTTCAAGAATTCCAACCATCTCCTTTGCCTCATATTCAATTCTTTCTGATCGAACAAGTACTTCAAACTCTTGTGATCACTAAACACATCAAACCTCGATCCAAACAAGTAATGTCTCCAAAGCTTCAACACAAACACAACGGCGGCCAACTCTAAATCATGCGTCGGATAATTCTTCTCATGAACTTTGAGTTGCCTTGAAGCATAAGCTACCACTTGCCCTTTTTGCATCAGAACACCTCCCAAACCCAACAAAGAAGCATCACAATACACAACGAAGGTTTCTAACGGATCCGGCAAAATCAAAATAGGAGCCGTAGTCAATCTTCTCTTAAGCTCTTGAAAATTCGCTTCACACTGCGAAGTCCAAATGAAAGCTTGACCCTTCCTAGTCAACTGTGTCAATGGTAACGACAACTTAGAAAATCCCTCAATGAACTTCCTATAATACCCAGCCAAACCAAGGAAACTTCGAATCTCAGCAACAGACTTAGGAGCTTCCCACTGAGATACAGCTTCGATCTTCGTAGGATCCACAGAAATCCCACCACTCGAAATCACATGTCCAAGAAAACTTACTTCACTCAACCAAAATTCACATTTAGAGAGTTTAGCAAACAACTTCCTCTCTTTTAACACCGATAACACAACCTTCAAATGCTCTGCATGATCCTCTTCGCCCTTGGAATAAACCAATATATCATCGATGAACACAACTACAAACTTATCCAGATAATCATGAAAGATTCTATTCATATACTCCATAAATACACCAGGTGCATTCGTCACCCCAAAAGGCATCACGGAGTACTCGTAGTGACCGTACCTTGTCCTAAAAGCAGTCTTCTGAATATCCTCGACCTTTACACGAATCTGATGATACCCAGACCTCAAATCAATTTTGCTAAACACACAAGCTCCAACCAGCTGATCCATCAGATCGTCAATCCTCAAAAGTGGATACTTGTTCTTAATCGTCACTTTATTCAGTTGTCTATAATCAACACATAATCTCATAGAACCTTCTTTCTTCTTGACCAATAGCATAGGTGCACCCCACGGTGACACACTAGGACGAATAAACTTCTTCTCGAGTAAGTCTTCAAGTTGACTCTTCAACTCTTTCAACTCAGAAGCGGACATTCGATAGGGAGCCATCGATACAGGACTAGTTCCAGGAACTAAATCAATCGAAAACTCGACCTCTCGTTCCGGCGGTAAATCACTTATATCTTCCGGAAATACCTCCGCAAATTCACAAACTATTGGCAGTTCTTCGATCGTCCTCTTCTCCCGAATATCCAAAGTTGCCAACAACATAAACAACTCGGCACCATCTTGCACCGATTCATCAACTTGCTTAGCAGACACACACCAATCTTCCTTAGCATCAACCTCAGTAAAAATAACCGTCTTCTCGAAACAGTTGATATACACCCGGTTAACTTTTAACCAATTCATACCCAAAATCACGTCGAGTTGCTCTAACGGAAGACAAACTAAATCAATTCCAAAATCCTTACCAAATATACTCAATGGACAATTCAAACACACATAAGAAGTAGAAATAGAACCCATAGCAGGTGTATCAATAATCATACTTCTATGCATATCAGATAATATGAGATTCAGCCTCTTAGCACAATCCAAAGAAATGAAAGAATGTGTTGCACCGGTATCAATAATGGCAATCAAAGGTGTACCATTAATAAAGCACGTACCTTGGATTAGTCTATCATCGGTAGTGGTCTCCGCACCAGACAATGCAAACACCTTTCCCTTCACTTGCTCCTTCTTCGGCTTATCACATTGCGAACTAATGTGACCTTTCTCACCACAGTTGAAACAAGTTACGTTCGAACCAACCCTACACTGGTTTGCTCTGTGACCAATCCTGCCACAATTGAAACACTTCCCAGAATCTCTACTACACTCCGTAGCACGATGGCCTTCCACACCATATTTGAAGCACTTAAGTGGAATAGAAGATACTCCCCCACTTGGCTTCTTTCCAACACTAGATTGTCTCCTCTTGTCATCATATGGTTTTCCCCGATCTTGGTTTTTCCCCTTCAGACTCTTGTAGACAGAAGCACTCTCCCTACTATCCTCGTCATAAATCCGGCTCTTGTTAACCAATTCTGTAAAACGAGTAATCTGTTGGTAACCAATGGCCTTCTTGATATCATGTCTCAAGCCATTCACAAACTTCAAACATTTAGATCTCTCAGCATTAGCAGTATTGTAATGAGGACAATACTTGATAAGCTCCTGAAATCTAGCAGCATAATCAGCAACGGTACCATTTCCTTGCTTCAATTCAAGGAACTCCACCTCTTTCTTCCCACGACAATCTTCTGGGAAATAGTTCTCCAAGAAGGTATCACGGAAAAGAGTCCAAGTAACTTCAATGTTGTCTTCTTCGAACCTCTGAAGAGTGTTATTCCACCAATCTTCAGCTTCCTTCTCAAGCATATGGGTACCAAACTGCACTTTCTGAGCATCAGTACAGTTCATGACTCTGAAGATCTTCTCAATTGCTTTCAGCCAAGCTTGAGCTTTCTCAGGTGCATGCTCACCCTCAAAGATAGGAGGATTGTTCCGCTGGAATCTCCCCAAAGCACGGAACTCATCATCATCTCCCTTTTGGTTACCGCCATGCGCATTCGCTTGATGGGCATTCGCTTGATGGATCTGACCCATGGATTCCGCCAGCATCCTCAGCGCCTCAGCAATGGCATCGTCATTCCTGCCTGCAACCATTGTTCTGAACAACCCAAAACATCAAACAAACAGTATCGATCGTGTCAGATACACAAATCAAATACCACAGAAAACCTACTACTATTGACCAACTGGTCAACCAGGCTCTGATACCACTAATGTAACACCCCTTTTTCTACCCCAAATTATTTAACATATAATCAGAGTAAATAAGCACGCATATAAAGAAAAGGGCGTCACATCGACGTTTTCGAAACTTAGAACTTTCAAAAACCAACAATACACCTGGTCATTCAAAATAACACATTTCATTCAACATGAATATTCAAGACATATGCGTTCGCAGCGGAAAATAAAGAATACTCATGTATTTCATAATATGATCCATGTCCCATACCATGATCATCTCTCAATAATCACTTCAAATAAAATAAAACAAGTAATAACATAAAGCATATCAAAATAAGATACGAGTTCAATACCACTAATCTACCCAGTGTTACATGACCAGAGCATTGACTCATTACCTAATTTCAAACTAAATACGGAAACTCTCCAGCTAATCTTGAGCGAGCTACCGTCCACCTACTCCAGCAATACTACTCTGTAGTATCTGCACGATACCCATGTAAAGGTAACATTCAAACAGAAAGGGTGAGAATTCCAATCATTATGAAATAGCATAATAAGGCACAATGAATTAAAACACAATTTAAGAATTCATCACACTTAGTATAATCACGTCAATAATATTAACCAACAATCATCTCACATATTTCAAACATGCATCACACCCACATAAATACATGCATTCAATGATCACATAACTATAGACAACTCAATGCAAGACAATGTGACTCTATGCATGTGGTACCTCAATGTGAACTCAAAGTTTCACCGCTTTCCGATTCAATATCTAGAATCCAAGCCACGCTTCCGATCCGGACAAGACCAAAGCCCTACGTCTATTTCCAATAAAGGATCACCGCTTAATACTACGCCTAATCCCAATTAAGGATTAACGTCTGCTACGTCTGTTTCCAATGAAGGATCACCGCTTAATACTACGCCTAATCCCAATTAAGGATTAACATCTGCTACGTCTGTTTCCAATGAAGGATCACCGCTTAAATACTACGCCTAATCCCAATTAAGGATTAACGTCTGCTACGTCTGTTTCCAATGAAGGATCACCGCTTTACCACTTCCACAATGAAGTCAACCATGCCATGAATGAATGCACACATACCAACACATATGCAATTAAGACCATCTATATACCGTCTTAACATCCCACATATCACCATGACTCACAATTGGTACTGTCGTACCCCAATTTTGTCCGGGCATATTTAAATTTTCATATAATTGATTTCATTTTATTTTTGCATCATATGCATAGCATGACATACATTTGCATCATGAATAAATACCTGAAATGTCAGTCAGAATGAATTTATTTGAGAATACAGACAAATCGGCTTAATCGCTAAAATTTGAGGAAATAATGTATTTTTTTAAATAATATGTTTTGTGCTGACAATTTTAGTGTGACTGGTTTAATTTTCCGAATAAAGTTTGCACTCGATTTCTATTTTTTAATTGGTCAATAATCTTTGGTTTAATTATTTAATTTAAAAATTAAAATGTATTTAAAGTAAATATTAATTAGATTTTTATGAGTTTGTTATCTTCTTAAATAAATAATAATTATATGAAAAAATATTGGTGTGCATTGGATTCTTGGACAGCTGTACTCTCCTCTCTCCCAACGGTCACCAAGCAACAAAAGAAACAAATCTGTTTCTCCCACAAAACGACAAAAGCCTTTCTCCCTTTTCCCCACCTCACATCTCTCTCTCGGATTCCAGCTGGCTCACTCCCTAAATCCCTCAACAAATCCCACTACCTCACTCAGTAACCTCACTCAAAAATCCACACCTACCCCTACAGATCACACCTCACTCACTACTACTCACTCTCTCTCTCAGAAAAAAAAACCCTTACGAATCCCTCTCCCAAATCCAGCCGCCATCCTCAAACCACCTTCACAATCTCACTAAAATCACAACCCACAAATCCGAAATCCCACCGTTCAACCTCGCGATTTCAATCCACCACCGTCAAAACCACGCGACCTCCATCATCGCTTCCAAACAAACCCTCACCTCCGCTCAAACTCCCTCCATTGCTCAAAATCGCAACCCTCATCTTCTTCATCATCACCGCCGTAACCATCAGCGGAACCCCTTCCGTTTCACTTTCACGACCTAACTTCTTCCTCTCACAACCACCACGCCCTCAAATCACTCACTCCTCCTTACCTCCGTCCGCGATTTACTCGACCTAACCTTCATCCCTTCATCGTATCAACCCTCAATCTTCCATCTCCACACAAACCCTCCATCGTCCGATCACGACCCATCTAAAACCCCATCCTCCACAAATTCTGCACGACGACGAACTGAAGTCACACCGTCGGCCCAACTCTGTTTGGTGATTTCAAATCCTCATGATACCCTGTGTGGATGTTGTCTATTTTTGTGCGGGTTGGAGTATGATTATTCTGTCGTACGCGAATGGAGTAATACGAAGCAATGTCGGAACCGCAATAGCTTGAAGATATGGAAAGGGTTGATGTTAGCAATCGATGTGGTCGAAGAAAGTCACAAATTATACTATGACAATGCTGCAGAAGCTCAATGGCGACATCGACAAGCGTATCAGCACCGTAATTTGCATTTTGGTAACGATTTTCTTCGAACGTATTCATTATGGTGTTTCAATCTGATTTAATCAGCAGCAATTACAAACTTCACTGTCGTATGTTGTATTTTGGTTATCGAAAGGATGTTCGTCTTCGACCCTCCGCAGCTATTGTGTATCGGCTGTGGTGCTATTTTTGTCAATTGCTTCAGTGCAATAAGTCACATAACAGCGTGTGTGGGTGCTGTGGTTTCATTGTGTCGATTACATTGACGTCCCAATCACAATTTGTGGATAGAACATAGGTTATTGAAACTAGCTTAATGCTTGTTATGTTTTTGATTATGACGAGTTTTTGCGTATAAATGCCAGTTTCAGTGTTTAATGTATGCCTATTGTCGTACCCCAATTTTGTCCGGGCATATTTAAAATTTCGTAGAATTAATTTCATTTTTTTATTTTTTGCATCATATGCACAGTATGACATACATTGCATTGTGAATAATACCTAAAATGTCAGTCAGAATGAATTTATTTGAGAATACAGACAAATCGGTTGAATTGTCAAAATTTGTGTATTTTTAAAAAAATAATGTGTTTTGTGCTGATAATTTTGGTATGATTGATTTAGTTTTCAGAACAAATTTGCACTCAATTTCTATTCCTAATTGATCAATAATTTTTGGGTTAGTTATTTAAATTAAAGTAATTAGAATATATTTAAATTAAATATTAATTAGATTTTCTTATAATTGCATTTTTTCTTAAATCAATAATAATGTATTAAAATAAATAAATATATGTATTGGCATTGGATTCTATTGCCAGCTCACATGCCAATGATTTCCTCTCCCTCCTCACATAAAAAAACAAAATTAGAAAAGAAATCTCTCATCCTCTCTGCCACGTGTCCCTCGCCAGCTATCATTCTCTCTCAACTCTCCTTAAAACCTTTTCTTTTTCCCACACATCCACTCCTCACGCACTGTTCACTCAAAACGCTCACACTCCCTCACACCACTCAACCCTCAGCTCACACGAAAAACCCTCTCACGTCTCTCATTTACAGAAAATTCACTCCATCATCATCTCAAATCCACCAACGAAACCCTCTAAACTCACGCCGTCAAAACCCTAAATCCACCATCTACCCTCAAATCGCCACCCCACAACCATCTCTCGTCATCATCTTCATCGCGACTTCACCATCGCCTAACATCCTCAAACCCCAGCTTCAACCTCCGGCGCTCCATCAACAAACCCTCGCCTCTCTCAAAATCCATTCATCGTCTCCATAAATCACCACCACATCCACCGTCAAAATCGCCGTGCCTTCATCATCTTAACCACAAAACCACCAACGAACTCCTTAACGCCACCACACGCGACCGTCAATCAAACTCCACCTCCGTGTAAACCGACAAACCCTCGCCGTCATAAACTCTGTATCTTTCACCATCGTCAAATCGCGACCATCGCCAACAATCCCTCAGAAAAACCCTTCGAATCTTCCATCTTCATCATCCTTCAAACCTCACTCCGATTCTCTCAACAAGCGCCATCACCGTACCGAAGCCGTCGGCGACTGTCTTCGTCCTTCATCAACAGCGGTCTTCACCGTCTTTAGGTGTAGATCTCGCGAAGCCGTCACCAAGAAGTTTGGGATTTTGGTTGTGTACTCTTCTATTTTTCAGGTACTGATCTGGTTTTTCGCCAAACCCTAATCACCGCTCGATATCCTTCAAGCAACTCTAACACTCGCCGACGTCGATTCTCTTCCGTTAAAGCAGTAGCCAGCACATCAGCAGCATTGGTTCATCATTGGGGTAACATCTCGGTTCCAATTTTTGTATTTTTTGTTATGTATAAAGTTGTTTGTAGTTACAATTTCTGATTGGTGTGTGTGTAAATAATTTGAAGTTTGTAGCTTGCAGCTTGTTTTGTGATTGTGACTGTTTTTCTTCTAGCTCGGGTAGATAGAGTACAAATTATATAAACAAGTTGAATTAAGGTGTTGTTTGATTTCGTATTCACTATATTGCTGGATTTCATAAATTGTTATAGAGAAAAATTCTGCTGTGTATCTGTTGTTGCTATTATGATTTTCAGCCACTTTGATTTACACGATGTCTTGTATGAGCTGTGTTTGTGTGCTGTTATTGCTTTCATTTTCAATTTCGATTTCATTGAAATCATGGCTTCTGGAAACTAGCAGGATTAACCCTTGTGTTGTGGTTATGTATCTATTACCGTAAGGAGTTGATGATTGGTTTCAAGTTAAGGATAATGTTTGGATGGATTAGTTTTTGTTTAAAATTCATTGATGTTTGTATTGCTGTTTGTTTCAAGTGACATTAATTCTCATCTAAATCCTTTGCTTTTCTTCTCACGCATTAGTACTTGAATCACGAGAAAACAAGATTTCCGTGCTAGTTTGCTTTGTTCTTCTTGAAATCCCTATCCATGGAGAGTTAACATTATCTCTATTATGTCTCCTTTTCCTATTGCTATAAATTTGTAAATATTAAACAATATTGAACAAATTTTTGCTAATTACATTGGAATATTATAAACAAATTTGTAAATATTAAACAATATTGAATTGATTATGTTTACATTTGATGCATAAATCAGAAGCACATTTTGTGACTACCATGATTCGAGTTTTGTAAATCAGTGTTATCATATATTGCTTTTTTTAATTAATCAATTTTAAATGTTGTTTAATGAAATATCCCATACAAGGATCAACCATATGACATTCTCCGCACACATCTTGAAGTGCCGAAGGAACCATACAAATCCAAATTTTATGTCGGTTGTTCTTCAATAACCAATGACCTGGCAGTCACAATTTCCAAAAAAAAATCAAAGAAAGAGCCCGCTAAGTCCAACACCCTTAGAGGAGACTTAGGCAAAAACAGGGGCAATCCCGATGGATTAAAGCTTCAAACAAAGCGGTCCATGCAAAAGTTAGGGATCAAAACAAAAATCGAAAGAGACAATGAAAGTCTCCAACAAAACAAAAACAAGATTCAATGACCACCATAACAAAATCAAAGGGTCACCGACATCCAAAAACGAAATAAAGTGGCTGCCATTCCAAGAAACCTTGAATCACCATCTTTATCCTCACACCTGCAAAAGACGAATGTGTGTGAATTAACTGAACGTAGGATTGGAGATCATCATGAAGAAGGGTGGGTTAAAATAAACTTTGAGCCTTATATCCTTTTGTTTCAATAACCATGAACCAAGCCACGTTACAACCTTCAAAAGACCTAATTGAAGTAAGGTTTGTTCTGAAAGCATACTATAGCAAGGTTGAGTAAACTGACTCCGAGAGATTTGCTAATATTCTATTCTCACTATATCATCCACACACTAGCTAAATCAGCACCGCGTTTGGACTCTTGGTCCACTCGTCACACACTACCACAACACTTCCAAAATGAATGATTATTTTTCAAAACTTGCATAACTGTTGCATTAAAATCACCATTTCTTGAATAACAATTCTTAATTGTCAGTCAGTGCTTGACATCGAGAAAATTCCAACAAGGGGCAATTCAAAGGGCACTTGATCATTGGTGCTAACACAAATCAAGACCATCCTATGAATCAGGGGCATGACATCATTTTGATTATATTGACTTAAGAAGCAGTAAGTATAAGATAAATCTCCAAGCATCAGTTGATCAGGGAGGAAAAACACTTCAGTACTCTGTCCGTCTGGGGCAAGTCCCTCAAAGGCTAACAAGGGGCAAACCATTCCAAGATTCAGGAACTGAAAAAAACAAACTCAGACCACGTCATCGAATAACCACTCCCAAGGTTTCCTTTCAAGGAGAATTCCTTTGAACACCCTATAATCAGGGGCAAGACGAGTTGCAAGGGGCAAATTCCCTCCATATCTTCAAGCCAGTCAAGCAGATTGCGTCAGACAGTAGTGACTGCTTGGATTCACAACCAAGTTGTCGAAAGTCCATACTAGTACAACAAGAATCCTTGGGGCACATCAAAAGCATAATCATCATGCGTTGATCACGTCGCTATGCTCAGTTACGGGCTGACCAAACACTTTAGAAGAAGAACTGAGATCTTCTCAAAGACGAATACACAACATATCAGCAAGAGATCAAACTTGGAGCATCAAGCATACCCACACCTATTGCGTGTCCATCGCACCATCAACTACCGAGCGTCGGGAAGTCAGATCCTTCCACCAATCAACAGTCTAATCCACATTGACAATCACCAGAGAAACCAAAGCCCACCTCCCTGGCATCCATACAAAAACAAATACAACCAACACTGGTTTCCACAAAATACATTGCCTTTGAAAAAGGGGGCCAATCCCAAACAAGCCAATCATTCTTCGCATTCAAACATGCATCACATGCATCACCTCATACATAACGCATACATATCATTCATGTACATAACATAAATCAAAATCCAAGGTAGTCGCAGGCATCCAGGCCAACCCTCAGTTGAGTCATTGTTTTTCTCTGAGTAAGTGCATACCCTGCTATCGGGCGTTCCCCATTGAGTTACATCCTTCAACCTTTTGTTGATAAGATGTGATCCTCAGCTTAGTCAAACAATGTTTCTTTAAACATCTACCTTGTTTCGCGTTGAGCGTCCCTCAATGAGTCGTTTCCTGTAACCTTTTGTTGACAGAAACTACATCTCCCCAGAGGATATTGTTCTGCAACCTTTTGTTGATGGATACCCAGAGCAAGTCTTAACCAGCAATGTTCCAACACTACCCAGCAAATCAGGTTTACTGAACTTTGATAGTAGCCTTATTGTCCAATATTTTTCTCACCATCATCCTTTTGGTGTCGAAGATCCTTGAAGTTTTTAAGCTAACCTTCATCCTTTTGGTGAATGGTGACCTCTGCAATTACTACAGCTTACCGTCATCCTTTTGGTGTCGGAGATCTTTATGGTGATAAGGATCCTTGTTATTTTGGTTCGACCATCATCCTTTTGGCGATGACGTCCAGTCTAATCTAATATCATCCTTTTGGTGATAGAGATTATGGAGTTTGGTTTAAGCTATCATCCTTTTGGTGATGGTGACGCTTGAAAAAGTATAACCCCACTGTCATCCTTTTGGTGTCAGCAATATTTGAAGTCATTATAACTTATTATCATCCTTTTGGTGGTAACAAGTTTCGAAGTCATGATCTCACCTTCATCCTTTTGGTGATGGTGATTGTGGATTCATTATCATCCTTTTGGTGATAACGAGTTTTGTTGTTTGTAGTACCTTCATCCTTTTGGTGATGGTGACTATTGACTTATTATCATCCTTTTGGTGATAACAAGTTTTGTTATTGGCCTTACCTTCATCCTTTTGGTGACGGTGACCATTTGAGTTATGGGCTCATTATCATCCTTTTGGTGATAACGAGTTTTGTTTTGATCTTACCCTCATCCTTTTGGTGATGGCGATCATTGAGTCTGTTTCAGCTTATTATCATCCTTTTGGTGATAACAAGTTTGGAAGTTATGTCCTTATTATCATCCTTTTGGTGATAACAAGTTCGGTTTGTGTGATCTTACTGTCATCCTTTTGGTGCCAGCGATATTTAAGTTTGTGTCGACTTATTATCGTACTTTTGGCGATAACAAGTTTTGTCTTTTAATTGTACCTTCATCCTTTTGGTGATGGTGATTGTTGACTTATTATCATCCTTTTGGTGATAACAAGTTTGTGTCTTGATCCTACCTTCATCCTTTTGGTGATGGTGATCAATTGTGTTGTGTGCTTATTATCGTCCTTTTGGCGATAACAAGTTTTGTCGTTTGACAATACCTTCATCCTTTTGGTGATGGTGATTGTTGACTTATTGTCATCCTTTTGGTGATAACAAGTTTTTGTCTTGATCTTACCTTCATCCTTTTGGTGATGGTGATCAATTGCGTTGTGTACTTATTATCATCCTTTTGGTGGTAACAAGTTTTGTCGTCTGACAATACCTTCATCCTTTTGGTGATGGTGATTGTTGACTTATTATCATCCTTTTGGTGATAACAAGTTTGTGTCTTGATCCTACCTTCATCCTTTTGGTGATGGTGATCAATTGCGTTGTGTGACTTATTATCGTCCTTTTGGCGATAACAAGTTGTGTCTTTTAATTATACCTTCATCCTTTTGGTGATGGTGATTGTTGACTTATTATCATCCTTTTGGTGATAACGAGGTTTTGTTTCGATCTTACTATCATCCTTTTGGTGATGGGGATCCTCTGAGTTGTGTGACTTATTATCATCCTTTTGGTGGTAACAAGTTTTGTTTTTAATCTTACCTTCATCCTTTTGGTGATGGTGATCATTGGGTTTCGACTTATTATCATCCTTTTGGTGATAACACGTTTGTTGTGTGATTATACCTTCATCCTTTTGGTGATGGTGATCATTGGAGTTATTTGACTTATTATCATCCTTTTGGTGATAACAAGTTTTGTTGTTGGACCTTCATCCTTTTGGTGACGGTGATCTTTGAATTTGATGAGTTAACTGTCATCCTTTTGGTGATAGCCTTGATATATACTCTCTGTAATGGGAAAATTTATCAGAATAACCATCATCCTTTTGATGACGGACATCATCCTTTTGGTGATGAAAATCTTTGAATTGTGTCTAACTTTCATCCTTTAGGTGATAGCGAGATTTGTTGTTGATCGTACCATCATCCTTTTGGTGATGACGATCTTTGTTGTATCCACTGAAACCATCATCCTTTTGGTGATGACAATCCTGAAAATCATGTTGAATTCCCATCATCCTTTTGGTGATGACCATTAATTTGGACTGTCATCCTTTTGGTGTCAGAAAACATGTACAGTTTTGTCAAAACCTGTGCAAGATTTGAATATTCGACTCAAGGGTTGGTTTTGATTTGACATTCTACCCATATTACCTTGGTGTCTATTGCATTTTCATCTGCAGCCATTCCATTGCATTTCAAAGGACAAAATTCGGATCCTTTCGTATTTAATTACCTTCCACCACGAATGTATGACGACCGTTGTCATTCTTACCTTCTAATTCAAGATAATTAAATAGGGGCAGCTGTCGTACCCCAATTTTGTCCGGGCATATTTAAAATTTCGTAGAATTAATTTCATTTTTTTATTTTTTGCATCATATGCACAGCATGACATACATTGCATTGTGAATAATACCTAAAATGTCAGTCAGAATGAATTTATTTGAGAATACAGACAAATCGGTTGAATTGTCAAAATTTGAGGAAACAATGTATTTTTAAAAAAATAATGTGTTTTGTGCTGATAATTTTGGTATGATTGATTTAGTTTTCAGAACAAATTTGCACTCAATTTCTATTCCTAATTGATCAATAATTTTTGGGTTAGTTATTTAAATTAAAGTAATTAGAATATATTTAAATTAAATATTAATTAGATTTTCTTATAATTGCATTTTTTCTTAAATCAATAATAATGTATTAAAATAAATAAATATATGTATTGGCATTGGATTCTATTGCCAGCTCACATGCCAATGATTTCCTCTCCCTCCTCACATAAAAAACAAAATTAGAAAAGAATCTCTCATCCTCTCTGCCACGTGTCCCTCGCCAGCTATCATTCTCTCTCAACTCTCCTTAAAACCTTTTCTTTTTCCCACACATCCACTCCTCACGCACTGTTCACTCAAAACGCTCACACTCCCTCACACCACTCAACCCTCAGCTCACACGAAAAACCCTCTCACGTCTCTCATTTACAGAAAATTCACTCCATCATCATCTCAAATCCACCAACGAAACCCTCTAAACTCACGCCGTCAAAACCCTAAATCCACCATCTACCCTCAAATCGCCACCCCACAACCATCTCTCGTCATCATCTTCATCGCGACTTCACCATCGCTTAACATCCTCAAACCCCAGCTTCAACCTCCGGCGCTCCATCAACAAACCCTCGCCTCTCTCAAAATCCATTCATCGTCTCCATAAATCACCACCACATCCACCGTCAAAATCGCCGTGCCTTCATCATCTTAACCACAAAACCACCAACGAACTCCTTAACGCCACCACACGCGACCGTCAATCAAACTCCACCTCCGTGTAAACCGACAAACCCTCGCCGTCATAAACTCTGTATCTTTCACCATCGTCAAATCGCGACCATCGCCAACAATCCCTCAGAAAAACCCTTCGAATCTTCCATCTTCATCATCCTTCAAACCTCACTCCGATTCTCTCAACAAGCGCCATCACCGTACCGAAGCCGTCGGCGACTCGTCAATCCGCGACTGTCTTCGTCCTTCATCAACAGCGGTCTTCACCGTCTTTAGGTGTAGATCTCGCGAAGCCGTCACCAAGAAGTTTGGGATTTTGGTTGTGTACTCTTCTATTTTTCAGGTACTGATCTGGTTTTTCGCCAAACCCTAATCACCGCTCGATATCCTTCAAGCAACTCTAACACTCGCCGACATCGATTCTCTTCCGTTAAAGCAGTAGCCAGCACATCAGCAGCATTGGTTCATCATTGGGGTAACATCTCGGTTCCAATTTTTGTATTTTTTGCTATGTATAAAGTTGTTTGTAGTTACAATTTCTGATTGGTGTGTGTGTAAATAATTTGAAGTTTGTAGCTTGCAGCTTGTTTTGTGATTGTGACTGTTTTTCTTCTAGCTCGGGTAGATAGAGTATAAATTATATAAACAAGTTGAATTAAGGTGTTGTTTGATTTCGTATTCACTATATTGCTGGATTTCATAAATTGTTATAGAGAAAAATTCTGCTGTGTATCTGTTGTTGCTATTATGATTTTCAGCCACTTTGATTTACACGATGTCTTGTATGAGCTGTGTTTGTGTGCTGTTATTGCTTTCATTTTCAATTTCGATTTCATTGAAATCATGGCTTCTGGAAACTAGCAGGATTAACCCTTGTGTTGCGGTTATGTATCTATTACCGTAAGGAGTTGATGATTGGTTTCAAGTTAAGGATAATGTTTGGATGGATTAGTTTTTGTTTAAAATTCATTGATGTTTGTATTGCTGTTTGTTTCAAGTGACATTAATTCTCATCTAAATCCTTTGCTTTTCTTCTCACGCATTAGTACTTGAATCACGAGAAAACAAGATTTCCGTGCTAGTTTGCTTTGTTCTTCTTGAAATCCCTATCCATGGAGAGTTAACATTATCTCTATTATGTCTCCTTTTCCTATTGCTATAAATTTGTAAATATTAAACAATATTGAACAAATTTTTGCTAATTACATTGGAATATTATAAACAAATTTGTAAATATTAAACAATATTGAATTGATTATGTTTACATTTGATGCATAAATCAGAAGCACATTTTGTGACTACCATGATTCGAGTTTTGTAAATCAGTGTTATCATATATTGCTTTTTTTAATTAATCAATTTTAAATGTTGTTTAATTAATTAATTAATTTTAATTAACATGATTATTATTTTTTAAGTAAATAATTTTGGTAATTAGTTTTAGTTAAATTAATTAATTGATTCCATCAAATTTTGAGAAATTTATTTGGGTTAATTAGAAAACCATTTCATTTCATTCCAATTCCAAACCATCTTTTCATTATCATTTCCAATTTTACTTCAAAATCATACAAACCAATTTCAAAAATCACATCATACAATTCTCGATTCCATATCGAGCCTATTTTCAAAATAAACCCCCTTGTAAGTCGATTGCTCTTTGCATCGCCATCAACCTCACATAGCTTACTCTTGGGCTTCCTTACAATGAAACCTACTTGGTTATTGATTAATCGAGTAGATGAAATAATACACTAAATAAAATTCATTTCATTCATAAACACGAATTCAATCCTTTTCCAAAACCATTTGACTTCAAAAGGATTTTCTTTTTCAAACATAAACTTGGGATGAAAAGGAGATAGGAAGCGTACGCTTCACTATTTCTCAAGCACTTGAATAATTGGCGTGCGCCATATTGCGCGAGTTCTTGTCATCCGATTAAATCTTAAATTTCACAAATTCAAATCATTTTTCAAACCATTCAACTTCAAAAGGATTTTCTCTTTTAAACATAAACATTGGGATGAAAAGGAGAATAGTAAGCTTCCGCTTCACTATCTCTCGGCTATTCGAATAATTGGCGTACGCCATATTGCTCGGATTTTCGTCATTCAAATCAAACCCTTTCAATCAATACACTCCTCAAAACTTTTTAATAATTAATCTTTGAATGAAAAGGAGAATAGTGAGCATCCGCTTCATTATCTCTCGATTATTCGAATAATTGGCGTACGCCATATTACTCGGATTTTCGTCATTCAAATAAAATCCTAATAATCATACAAGTTCAAATCACATCTTCTAAATCAATTACAAATCCTAAATTCTTTTAATTCCACATTTCAGATGAAAAGGAGAATAGTGAGCATATGCTTCATTATCTCTCGATTATTCGAATAACTGGCGTACGCCATATTGCTCGAATCTTCGTCATCAAAATCAAAACCTATCAATTCAAAATTCAAACTATTTTCGCAAATCCTATACAACATCTAAACATGTCTTACTTAAATTAAACCTCGGATGATAAAAGATGAGAGGCGTACGCCTCGCCATCTCTCGATTATTTGAATAATTGGCGAACGCCATATTGCACAAATTATCGACTCCCGACTAAAACACGCTAAATAAACTTGGATAAGGGAATAAGTGGCGTACGCCTCATTATCCTTTGAATAAGAAAGTAGGGGGCGTACGCCTCACTACCGTGCATATTCAACATCCACAAACAAACTTTCAAAATAATTCGAACGAAAAAGGAGTAGAAGGCGGACGCCTTATTACTCCTCGAAAGAATTGGACGATTGGTGAACACCACATTGCTCAATCTTTCGTCGTTCTTCAAAAACATCTCAAATACATTAAACCTAACTTCTCGCCCCCGAGCGATCGAAACCAAACCAAAACAGCCAAACACATCAATTCAACTCGTCACCCCCGCGTGACCAAAACCTCTTCAAAAGAACACTGTAAATCCTTTCTAATGCGCACAACAAACCAGTGCTTAAGCCTCCGCAGAGAGTAGACAAGCCAACGTTTAGCCTTTAGAGCGCCGACCTACACAGTCGTTCATCAAAACAAAACACACCCAAATATTCGTAGTGCCCGAACTACGAATGCTCTGATTTCCTTATTGCACCATAAGGATACGTAGGCAGGAGATTGTTGTATCTTCGCGAGCATACTAATAAAAAAACCTCTCATTTCCCCCTCCTGAGGTCTTCATCCATATCTATCATCAATTCTAATCACTCGAAGCAAGCAAATAACATTCAATTAACAGTCAAATAGCAAATCAGACTAAAAGGTTCCCGTTGAGTACAACGGACGTAAGGGGTGCTAATACCTTCCCCTTGTGTAATTGACTCCCGAACCCGAATATGGTTGCGACGACCATTATTCTTGTCTATAAAGGTTTTCTCGATATTTTCCTATTCCTTCATTGGAATGAATAAAGTTCGGTGGCGACTCTGTTTCGAACATTTTTTTCCGCGTCCCATCGCGAGGGATCGCATTATCAGCATTTTTGAGGTGCGACAGACTGGCGACTCTGCTGGGGAGCCTGCTCCAAGCAAGAGAGAGTCTAGCCTAACTTAGTCTGATTTTGCTGTGACTGTTAGAAGATATTCTTTCTTTCCATGTTTATCTCTCTGTATTTTATTCTGATTACTTGTGTTGTATGTATTTTATCTTGATACTTTGATATGGGACTTGGTATATGTTGTGAGATAAGCTCCGTACCCGAGCTTCGAGAAAAAACTTAGAACCCGGAGTTGTGTAGTATTGAACCGGGGGGTGTACACCTCATTGGGACAATACGAAAACTCCACCTAGAGTAGATCTGTTTGGAGTTTCCATCACAATATGGCTAGCCCATCATTGTGGGGGAGGTTCTAAATACGATCCGTGACTCTAGGGACCTCGCCTTAAAACCAAGTTTTGTTTTCATGATCGGTGATTATGTAGTATTGAACCGAAGGGTCTACACCCTGTTCGTGCAATACGAGAATCCCACTTAGATTAGATCATTTCAGAATTCCCATCACGATGTGGCTAGCCCACCATTGCGAGGAAGTTTTGAACTTGATCCGTGAGTCTAAGTTCCTTCCTTGAAAACATAACTTTAGAACCTACCTTTGGGGAATTTCTTGTGATCAGAGAAACCTTTGCTTCTTCCTGTTATCCTGGTGTACTCGACGTGTGATTGATCTTGAGTCTGTATTCCTCTGCGAAAATTATGGCGAAACTTCATGCATTTGCATATCATAAACATGCATTGCATATCATTCCTCAGAAACAAAAACTTACACCATCTTCTACCCTTTGCCCAGTAACGCTGACTACTCGACACCGGTACGAGACACGCCGCAATTACAAGATGACACTCGAACAGCTAGAAGCAAATCAAGTTTCAATGAGGACTGACATTGACTTCATGCAAGCAAAGATGGATCGCTTGCTAGAAACTATGTTGCTCTTAGCCCAGAAGGAGAAAGATGCTGAGACTCACGCCGAAGCCAGAAGAGTTGCTGCTCAGTTTGGATCGCCACCGCTTAGCATCCCTGAAGTAACTGAACTTGATGGTAACCCTTCCCAGCCTAGAGGAGGACCGATCCCTTTCCGATCCCAATGGTCAATGTAAACCCCCACGAGCATTCTGCTACATCTGCTCGCCATGGATCCATGATGGGTGATGAGGATCCATATGACGCTTTCTTCACCAGCCTGAGCAAGCAGAGCAATTCCGCCAAAGAATCCAGAGATGAAGGCCCGTTTCTTCGAATGAAGGCGATCATTATGCCATTTTTACCATTTTGCATTCTTGTAATTTGATCTTGTTTTGTCTAAGTACTGTATGCTTTAAACATTGTTATTTGTATTTGGTTTTGTTAATGGGATGATTATGCATGCTTTGAATCAATCTTTCATATTCACTCATTTATCACGTTTGCAAATCACAAACACATACTTTTTCACCTCACTTTCTTCATCACACTATTGTTAGTAAATGTTGGAAGGAGGATGACGAAAATAAAATACTCATAATTGTTGATCATATGCTTTCGGATAAAATCCTGCTAATGATGTACAGGCATTGTTTCAAATCCCCAAACACTGGAGAGATAAGGAGTTAATCCCTAGTCAACCACTTCGAGCCTAGAAGTAGGAGTTTCTTTCAGATCTAAAAAACCCTTACGCTTAACCAGGGGCAGGGTAGTGTTCAGTTAATCTAACTACGCATTCAAATTACAAAGATGAAATATCCCATACAAGGATCAACCATATGACATTCTCCGCACACATCTTGAAGTGCCGAAGGAACCATACAAATCCAAATTTTATGTCGGTTGTTCTTCAATAACCAATGACCTGGCAGTCACAATTTCCAAAAAAAAATCAAAGAAAGAGCCCGCTAAGTCCAACACCCTTAGAGGAGACTTAGGCAAAAACAGGGGCAATCCCGATGGATTAAAGCTTCAAACAAAGCGGTCCATGCAAAAGTTAGGGATCAAAACAAAAATCGAAAGAGACAATGAAAGTCTCCAACAAAACAAAAACAAGATTCAGTGACCACCATAACAAAATCAAAGGGTCACCGACATCCAAAAATGAAATAAAGTGGCTGCCATTCCAAGAAACCTTGAATCACCATCTTTATCCTCACACCTGCAAAAGACGAATGTGTGTGAATTAACTGAACGTAGGATTGGAGATCATCATGAAGAAGGGGTGGGTTAAAATAAACTTTGAGCCTTATATCCTTTTGTTTCAATAACCATGAACCAAGCCACGTTACAACCTTCAAAAGACCTAATTGAAGTAAGGTTTGTTCTGAAAGCATACTATAGCAAGGTTGAGTAAACTGACTCCGAGAGATTTGCTAATATTCTATTCTCACTATATCATCCACACACTAGCTAAATCAGCACCGCGTTTGGACTCTTGGTCCACTCGTCACACACTACCACAACACTTCCAAAATGAATGATTATTTTTCAAAACTTGCATAACTGTTGCATTAAAATCACCATTTCTTGAATAACAATTCTTAATTGTCAGTCAGTGCTTGACATCGAGAAAATTCCAACAAGGGGCAATTCAAAGGGCACTTGATCGTTGGTGCTAACACAAATCAAGACCATCCTATGAATCAGGGGCATGACATCATTTTGATTATATTGACTTAAGAAGCAGTAAGTATAAGACAAATCTCCAAGCATCAGTTGATCAGGGAGGAAAAACACTTTAGTACTCTGTCCGTCTGGGGCAAGTCCCTCAAAGGCTAACAAGGGGCAAACCATTGCAAGATTCAGGAACTGAAAAAAACAAACTCAGACCACGTCATCGAATAACCACTCCCAAGGTTTCCTTTCAAGGAGAATTCCTTTGAACACCCTATAATCAGGGGCAAGACGAGTTGCAAGGGGCAAATTCCCTCCATATCTTCAAGCCAATCAAGCAGATTGCGTCAGACAGTAGTGACTGCTTGGATTCACAACCAAGTTGTCGAAAGTCCATACTAGTACAACAAGAATCCTTGGGGCACATCAAAAGCATAATCATCATGCGTTGATCACGTCGCTAAGCTCAGTTACGGGCTGACCAAACACTTTAGAAGAAGAACTGAGATCTTCTCAAAGACGAATACACAACATATCAGCAAGAGATCAAACTTGGAGCATCAAGCATACCCACACCTATTGCGTGTCCATCGCACCATCAACTACCGAGCGTCGGGAAGTCAGATCCTTCCACCAATCAACAGTCTAATCCACATTGACAATCACCAGAGAAACCAAAGCCCACCTCCCTGGCATCCATACAAAAACAAATACAACCAACACTGGTTTCCACAAAATACATTGCCTTTGAAAAAGGGGGCCAATCCCAAACAAGCCAATCATTCTTCGCATTCAAACATGCATCACATGCATCACCTCATACATAACGCATACATATCATTCATGTACATAACATAAATCAAAATCCAAGGTAGTCGCAGGCATCCAGGCCAACCCTCAGTTGAGTCATTGTTTTTCTCTGAGTAAGTGCATACCCTGCTATCGGGCGTTCCCCATTGAGTTACATCCTTCAACCTTTTGTTGATAAGATGTGATCCTCAGCTTAGTCAAACAATGTTTCTTTAAACATCTACCTTGTTTCGCGTTGAGCGTCCCTCAATGAGTCGTTTCCTGTAACCTTTTGTTGACAGAAACTACATCTCCCCAGAGGATATTGTTCTGCAACCTTTTGTTGATGGATACCCAGAGCAAGTCTTAACCAGCAATGTTCCAACACTACCCAGCAAATCAGGTTTACTGAACTTTGATAGTAGCCTTATTGTCCAATATTTTTCTCACCATCATCCTTTTGGTGTCGAAGATCCTTGAAGTTTTTAAGCTAACCTTCATCCTTTTGGTGAATGGTGACCTCTGCAATTACTACAGTTTACCGTCATCCTTTTGGTGTCGGAGATCTTTATGGTGATAAGGATCCTTGTTATTTTGGTTCGACCATCATCCTTTTGGCGATGACGTCCAGTCTAATCTAATATCATCCTTTTGGTGATAGAGATTATGGAGTTTGGTTTAAGCTATCATCCTTTTGGTGATGGTGACGCTTGAAAAAGTATAACCCCACTGTCATCCTTTTGGTGTCAGCAATATTTGAAGTCATTATAACTTATTATCATCCTTTTGGTGGTAACAAGTTTCGAAGTCATGATCTCACCTTCATCCTTTTGGTGATGGTGATTGTGGATTCATTATCATCATTTTGGTGATAACGAGTTTTGTTGTTTGTAGTACCTTCATCCTTTTGGTGATGGTGACTATTGACTTATTATCATCCTTTTGGTGATAACAAGTTTTGTTATTGGCCTTACCTTCATCCTTTTGGTGACGGAGACCATTTGAGTTATGGGCTCATTATCATCCTTTTTGTGATAACGAGTTTTGTTTTGATCTTACCCTCATCCTTTTGGTGATGGCGATCATTGAGTCTGTTTCAGCTTATTATCATCCTTTTGGTGATAAAAAGTTTGGAAGTTATGTCCTTATTATCATCCTTTTGGTGATAACAAGTTCGGTTTGTGTGATCTTACTGTCATCCTTTTGGTGCGAGCGATATTTAAGTTTGTGTCGACTTATTATCGTACTTTTGGCGATAACAAGTTTTGTCTTTTAATTGTACCTTCATCCTTTTGGTGATGGTGATTGTTGACTTATTATCATCCTTTTGGTGATAACAAGTTTGTGTCTTGATCCTACCTTCATCCTTTTGGTGATGGTGATCAATTGTGTTGTGTGCTTATTATCGTCCTTTTGGCGATAACAAGTTTTGTCGTTTGACAATACCTTCATCCTTTTGGTGATGGTGATTGTTGACTTATTGTCATCCTTTTGGTGATAACAAGTTTTTGTCTTGATCTTACCTTCATCCTTTTGGTGATGGTGATCAATTGCGTTGTGTACTTATTATCATCCTTTTGGTGGTAACAAGTTTTGTCGTCTGACAATACCTTCATCCTTTTGGTGATGGTGATTGTTGACTTATTATCATCCTTTTGGTGATAACAAGTTTGTGTCTTGATCCTACCTTCATCCTTTTGGTGATGGTGATCAATTGCGTTGTGTGACTTATTATCGTCCTTTTGGCGATAACAAGTTGTGTCTTTTAATTATACCTTCATCCTTTTGGTGATGGTGATTGTTGACTTATTATCATCCTTTTGGTGATAACGAGGTTTTGTTTCGATCTTACTATCATCCTTTTGGTGATGGGGATCCTCTGAGTTGTGTGACTTATTATCATCCTTTTGGTGGTAACAAGTTTGTTTTTTAATCTTACCTTCATCCTTTTGGTGATGGTGATCATTGGGTTTCGACTTATTATCATCCTTTTGGTGATAACACGTTTGTTGTGTGATTATACCTTCATCCTTTTGGTGATGGTGATCATTGGAGTTATTTGACTTATTATCATCCTTTTGGTGATAACAAGTTTTGTTGTTGGACCTTCATCCTTTTGGTGACGGTGATCTTTGAATTTGATGAGTTAACTGTCATCCTTTTGGTGATAGCCTTGATATATACTCTCTGTAATGGGAAAATTTATCAGAATAACCATCATCCTTTTGATGACGGACATCATCCTTTTGGTGATGAAAATCTTTGAATTGTGTCTAACTTTCATCCTTTAGGTGATAGCGAGATTTGTTGTTGATCGTACCATCATCCTTTTGGTGATGACGATCTTTGTTGTATCCACTGAAACCATCATCCTTTTGGTGATGACAATCCTGAAAATCATGTTGAATTCCCATCATCCTTTTGGTGATGACCATTAATTTGGACTGTCATCCTTTTGGTGTCAGAAAACATGTACAGTTTTGTCAAAACCTGTGCAAGATTTGAATATTCGACTCAAGGGTTGGTTTTGATTTGACATTCTACCCATATTACCTTGGTGTCTATTGCATTTTCATCTGCAGCCATTCCATTGCATTTCAAAGGACAAAATTCGGATCCTTTCGTATTTAATTACCTTCCACCACGAATGTATGACGACCGTTGTCATTCTTACCTTCTAATTCAAGATAATTAAATAGGGGCAGCTGTCGTACCCCAATTTTGTCCGGGCATATTTAAAATTTCGTAGAATTAATTTCATTTTTTTATTTTTTGCATCATATGCACAGCATGACATACATTGCATTGTGAATAATACCTAAAATGTCAGTCAGAATGAATTTATTTGAGAATACAGACAAATCGGTTGAATTGTCAAAATTTGAGGAAACAATGTATTTTTAAAAAAATAATGTGTTTTGTGCTGATAATTTTGGTATGATTGATTTAGTTTTCAGAACAAATTTGCACTCAATTTCTATTCCTAATTGATCAATAATTTTTGGGTTAGTTATTTAAATTAAAGTAATTAGAATATATTTAAATTAAATATTAATTAGATTTTCTTATAATTGCATTTTTTCTTAAATCAATAATAATGTATTAAAATAAATAAATATATGTATTGGCATTGGATTCTATTGCCAGCTCACATGCCAATGATTTCCTCTCCCTCCTCACATAAAAAAACAAAATTAGAAAAGAAATCTCTCATCCTCTCTGCCACGTGTCCCTCGCCAGCTATCATTCTCTCTCAACTCTCCTTAAAACCTTTTCTTTTTCCCACACATCCACTCCTCACGCACTGTTCACTCAAAACGCTCACACTCCCTCACACCACTCAACCCTCAGCTCACACGAAAAACCCTCTCACGTCTCTCATTTACAGAAAATTCACTCCATCATCATCTCAAATCCACCAACGAAACCCTCTAAACTCACGCCGTCAAAACCCTAAATCCACCATCTACCCTCAAATCGCCACCCCACAACCATCTCTCGTCATCATCTTCATCGCGACTTCACCATCGCCTAACATCCTCAAACCCCAGCTTCAACCTCCGGCGCTCCATCAACAAACCCTCGCCTCTCTCAAAATCCATTCATCGTCTCCATAAATCACCACCACATCCACCGTCAAAATCGCCGTGCCTTCATCATCTTAACCACAAAACCACCAACGAACTCCTTAACGCCACCACACGCGACCGTCAATCAAACTCCACCTCCGTGTAAACCGACAAACCCTCGCCGTCATAAACTCTGTATCTTTCACCATCGTCAAATCGCGACCATCGCCAACAATCCCTCAGAAAAACCCTTCGAATCTTCCATCTTCATCATCCTTCAAACCTCACTCCGATTCTCTCAACAAGCGCCATCACCGTACCGAAGCCGTCGGCGACTGTCTTCGTCCTTCATCAACAGCGGTCTTCACCGTCTTTAGGTGTAGATCTCGCGAAGCCGTCACCAAGAAGTTTGGGATTTTGGTTGTGTACTCTTCTATTTTTCAGGTACTGATCTGGTTTTTCGCCAAACCCTAATCACCGCTCGATATCCTTCAAGCAACTCTAACACTCGCCGACGTCGATTCTCTTCCGTTAAAGCAGTAGCCAGCACATCAGCAGCATTGGTTCATCATTGGGGTAACATCTCGGTTCCAATTTTTGTATTTTTTGCTATGTATAAAGTTGTTTGTAGTTACAATTTCTGATTGGTGTGTGTGTAAATAATTTGAAGTTTGTAGCTTGCAGCTTGTTTTGTGATTGTGACTGTTTTTCTTCTAGCTCGGGTAGATAGAGTATAAATTATATAAACAAGTTGAATTAAGGTGTTGTTTGATTTCGTATTCACTATATTGCTGGATTTCATAAATTGTTATAGAGAAAAATTCTGCTGTGTATCTGTTGTTGCTATTATGATTTTCAGCCACTTTGATTTACACGATGTCTTGTATGAGCTGTGTTTGTGTGCTGTTATTGCTTTCATTTTCAATTTCGATTTCATTGAAATCATGGCTTCTGGAAACTAGCAGGATTAACCCTTGTGTTGCGGTTATGTATCTATTACCGTAAGGAGTTGATGATTGGTTTCAAGTTAAGGATAATGTTTGGATGGATTAGTTTTTGTTTAAAATTCATTGATGTTTGTATTGCTGTTTGTTTCAAGTGACATTAATTCTCATCTAAATCCTTTGCTTTTCTTCTCACGCATTAGTACTTGAATCACGAGAAAACAAGATTTCCGTGCTAGTTTGCTTTGTTCTTCTTGAAATCCCTATCCATGGAGAGTTAACATTATCTCTATTATGTCTCCTTTTCCTATTGCTATAAATTTGTAAATATTAAACAATATTGAACAAATTTTTGCTAATTACATTGGAATATTATAAACAAATTTGTAAATATTAAACAATATTGAATTGATTATGTTTACATTTGATGCATAAATCAGAAGCACATTTTGTGACTACCATGATTCGAGTTTTGTAAATCAGTGTTATCATATATTGCTTTTTTTAATTAATCAATTTTAAATGTTGTTTAATTAATTAATTAATTTTAATTAACATGATTATTATTTTTTAAGTAAATAATTTTGGTAATTAGTTTTAGTTAAATTAATTAATTGATTCCATCAAATTTTGAGAAATTTATTTGGGTTAATTAGAAAACCATTTCATTTCATTCCAATTCCAAACCATCTTTTCATTATCATTTCCAATTTTACTTCAAAATCATACAAACCAATTTCAAAAATCACATCATACAATTCTCGATTCCATATCGAGCCTATTTTCAAAATAAACCCCCTTGTAAGTCGATTGCTCTTTGCATCGCCATCAACCTCACATAGCTTACTCTTGGGCTTCCTTACAATGAAACCTACTTGGTTATTGATTAATCGAGTAGATGAAATAATACACTAAATAAAATTCATTTCATTCATAAACACGAATTCAATCCTTTTCCAAAACCATTTGACTTCAAAAGGATTTTCTTTTTCAAACATAAACTTGGGATGAAAAGGAGATAGGAAGCGTACGCTTCACTATTTCTCAAGCACTTGAATAATTGGCGTGCGCCATATTGCGCGAGTTCTTGTCATCCGATTAAATCTTAAATTTCACAAATTCAAATCATTTTTCAAACCATTCAACTTCAAAAGGATTTTCTCTTTTAAACATAAACATTGGGATGAAAAGGAGAATAGTAAGCTTCCGCTTCACTATCTCTCGGCTATTCGAATAATTGGCGTACGCCATATTGCTCGGATTTTCGTCATTCAAATCAAACCCTTTCAATCAATACACTCCTCAAAACTTTTTAATAATTAATCTTTGAATGAAAAGGAGAATAGTGAGCATCCGCTTCATTATCTCTCGATTATTCGAATAATTGGCGTACGCCATATTACTCGGATTTTCGTCATTCAAATAAAATCCTAATAATCATACAAGTTCAAATCACATCTTCTAAATCAATTACAAATCCTAAATTCTTTTAATTCCACATTTCAGATGAAAAGGAGAATAGTGAGCATCTGCTTCATTATCTCTCGATTATTCGAATAACTGGCGTACGCCATATTGCTCGAATCTTCGTCATCAAAATCAAAACCTATCAATTCAAAATTCAAACTATTTTCGCAAATCCTATACAACATCTAAACATGTCTTACTTAAATTAAACCTCGGATGATAAAAGATGAGAGGCGTACGCCTCGCCATCTCTCGATTATTTGAATAATTGGCGAACGCCATATTGCACAAATTATCGACTCCCGACTAAAACACGCTAAATAAACTTGGATAAGGGAATAAGTGGCGTACGCCTCATTATCCTTTGAATAAGCAAGTAGGGGGCGTACGCCTCACTACCGTGCATATTCAACATCCACAAACAAACTTTCAAAATAATTCGAACGAAAAAGGAGTAGAAGGCGGACGCCTTATTACTCCTCGAAAGAATTGGACGATTGGTGAACACCACATTGCTCAATCTTTCGTCGTTCTTCAAAAACATCTCAAATACATTAAACCTAACTTCTCGCCCCCGAGCGATCGAAACCAAACCAAAACAGCCAAACACATCAATTCAACTCGTCACCCCCGCGTGACCAAAACCTCTTCAAAAGAACACTGTAAATCCTTTCTAATGCGCACAACAAACCAGTGCTTAAGCCTCCGTAGAGAGTAGACAAGCCAACGTTTAGCCTTTAGAGCGCCGACCTACACAGTCGTTCATCAAAACAAAACACACCCAAATATTCGTAGTGCCCGAACTACGAATGCTCTGATTTCCTTATTGCACCATAAGGATACGTAGGCAGGAGATTGTTGTATCTTCGCGAGCATACTAATAAAAAAACCTCTCATTTCCCCCTCCTGAGGTCTTCATCCATATCTATCATCAATTCTAATCACTCGAAGCAAGCAAATAACAGTCAATTAACAGTCAAATAGCAAATCAGACTAAAAGGTTCCCGTTGAGTACAACGGACGTAAGGGGTGCTAATACCTTCCCCTTGCGTAATTGACTCCCGAACCCGAATATGGTTGCGACGACCATTATTCTTGTCTATAAAGGTTTTCTCGATATTTTCCTATTCCTTCATTGGAATGAATAAAGTTCGGTGGCGACTCTGTTTCGAACATTTTTTTCCGCGTCCCATCGCGAGGGATCGCATTATCAGCATTTTTGAGGTGCGACAGGTACACATACACATTCATCACAACACCTCAATTACGATTACATATACACATCCATAACCATAAATCATTCACAATTCAATAATGGTATACATACACATTCATACAATATATTATTCACCAATATAGGCCAATCATCAAATATGTACACATAGGTTTCATTCCAAAACGCACACAACATTTAAATATCAATTTTTCACTTTTCAAACAGTGTTAACCGGTTAACGCCCTGGGTTAATCGGTTAACACAAAACAGAATGCGCTTCTTGGCAATTTTTAATAGTGTTAACCGGTTAACGCCCTGGGTTAACCGGTTAACGCAAGACAGAATGCAATTTTTTCCATATTATAACAGTGTTAACCGGTTAACGCCCTGGGTTAACCGGTTAACGCAAAACAGAAAGTTGTTCCTGCGCTAACACGAAAACAGAATGCAGATTTCCCCGCATTTTTCATCGTTGGAGGACTTCCGGACCTCCGATTTCGATTCCGTAAAAAGCTACATGTTCAGAAAATTATGACTCATCCAATTATATATTCATTCACAGTTTTAGCATAATTTAATCATCACAATTCAAGAGTATTTATCAAGACCTAATAATTCCAAAACCATGCCAATTAAGGATTTCAACCTAAATCATGTTCCTACCCATTTACCCAATTATACCAACCCATAATAATAAGGATTTCCCCCCTTACCTTGTCAATTTGATGGAAACCTTGACTCCACTCGCTATTCCTCTCCTCTTTCTCTATTGCCTTCAGTGCTCCAGTGAATTCTAATTCTCACTTCCTTCACTCTTACTATTTATAATAGTATTCTATTTGGGCTTAAATCATCTAATTTAATCACTAGGCCCAATAATACCTAATATTTAAATACCTCTATTTAAATTTAAATATTAACCACTCACTATGCAACCAAGTTAATTAATTAATTCTATTACTTAATTATTTCTCATATCCACTAGATAATGAATTAATACACCAATGAATTAATTAACACTCCACATAATTAAATTAAAATTATAATAATAATAGTATAATAATTCAATACTAAAAAAACTGGGTTGTTACACATTGCATGGGTATCGAACCCTGGTGCGTACGTCTACTGGGGAAAGACCGTTCTCGCTTGTATATGGAATGGAAGTCGTGCTACCAGTTGAGGTTCAGATTCCCTCTTTGAGAGTCCTGATGGACGTGAAATTGCAAGAGGCTGAATGGGTAAGGACTCGGTATGAAGAGTTGAGTCTGATTGAGGAAAAAAGGCTGGCAGCCATTTGTCATGGGTAGTTGTACCAGCAGCGGATGAAGCGTGCTTTTGAACGAAAGGTATGACCTCGTGTGTATCGCGTAGGAGATATGGTGTTGAAAAGGATCCTTCCTCCTCAAAACGATCGTAGGGGCAAGTGGACACCCAATTATGAAGG
The DNA here is from genome assembly GCF_024323335.1 of Lathyrus oleraceus. Lineage (NCBI taxonomy): Eukaryota > Viridiplantae > Streptophyta > Magnoliopsida > Fabales > Fabaceae > Lathyrus > Lathyrus oleraceus. Next base: position 182,932,002 of record NC_066580.1, on the reverse strand, counting down.
TCCATTCGTGGTCGAGAAGTTTTTCTCTGGCGGAGCCTTGTTGTTGACGACCATGGGTGGCGAGGATTTTCCATCCCCTGTGAATGCGGACGCAGTTAAAAAATACTTCGTATAAGAGACCCGCTGGACGAAAAGAATAAAATAGTCCAGGCAAAAATGGGCATCCTCGCGAACCAAAAAAATGATGAAAGGTTCGGGCAGAAATTAGGGATAAAAAAGAAAAACTGTACACCCGGCAAGTCGAAAACCCCACAAGGGCGGTTTGGGCAAAAAAGGGTATCCCGGTGGACTGAAAACCCGAAAGGGCGGTCCAGGAAAAAGAGGGAATGGAACGAACAACTGCGTCTAGCATGATCGTTTGTGCTTTGGTTAAGACATGTGGATAATCCTCGGCAGAGATCAGTCGGAAGCGTCTTGTTCAGAAGGCAGAAAGCTCGGAGAGTCTTGAGGACATATGGGGTGTAACCGAGTTGGAACTCGATGAGATCGCGGGTTCACATTGCCATTAGGATAGATTTTTTCCTTTTGTGCGTAATTACCTCTTTTCAGGGTTTGCTTCCTGTGTACTGCTCAGTTATGAGCCACCTTTTTCAATCAATAAAGTGCATATTCAGTCATATAATTTTGTTTTTGTTTTCATTACCGCTTTGAGTGCAAAAACATCCGTTTATTTTGATAAAGAATATTTGCATTTTGAGACATACATGTCCCTTCCAATGCATGTTCATAAGATTGAAAACCTGAAATCTTATTCAGAAGGTTGAGTGACCTAGGTGTTGAAATTTTGGCACGCCTGGGGCACGTTTTTATCTAACGATCTCTTTTACAGGTGTTGTTAGATATTTTCACTCACTTGCAGGTTGTGAGGTGAAGCTTTTGACAAAAGATCCCCGTGGAGTCCGATCAGGGACGAGGAGTTGAGAATGGTGAAAGGACGGCGAAAGACGTATGACAATCCTTGAGTGTTAATCAAGAAGACCCTTCAAAGTCTAGAAAAATAGAAAGTTGACATTGGTTAGATGTTGAATGCCAGTGCTCGACGAGTCGACAGGTGTTCCGTATCTCCCCCTAGCGGATTCGAGATCGATGTTTCCTCAGCAGCCAGGTCTGAAGGATGTTGTTTCCCCAGCGGCGGTGTGCGTTGGTGGATTCCTCCCTAGCAAGTCGAAGATTGTTGTTTTCCCCGTAGAGTGCGTTGGTGGTTGTTTTCCCAGCGAAGTTCCCAAGCGGATCGAGTTTGGTGGAGGTCATCCCTGGTGAGGGTTGTTCTTTCCCCAGCAGCAGTGTTATTCCCCAGCAGGGTGGAGATTGGAGCGATAGCAAGTTCCTCAGCAGAGTGCCTCGAGCTCCCCAGTAGAGTCCCTTGAGGGGGATGTTTTTTATGCATTCATCATTTAGATAAGCATAGCATATTGCATAGTTAATTGCGTAGCAATTCCATGGTTATGGAGCATTATGCTGAAAAATTATCATGCATCAGCATTGCAAACATAAGTTAGTCTCAAGCCGTGGTTACCGTTTGAGAATTGGTTTATCCAGTTGATGAAGATATTACTCTGAGGAGTTTAGCATCATGAAGTCAGATCAATAATGTTCCCCAGTAGTGCGATACTGGAAGAAATTTCTGTCGGGCGGAGATGGAAATGATAATCAAAGAAGTTTCGGGGTCCAAAGAAAAACAAATAAAGAGAGAAAAAATCCCCAGCTAAGTGCAAATTCTTTGTTTGCTAGAGTTGAATAAGGATAGCATGCTCATGGCTTGTCATCCCCAGCGTAGGTCGTTGGCCCGCATGCCGCCTCGTTTATCACTTTTCCTTATTTCTGCCGATGCCGACAGGCATGAAGTTTTTCCGATGCTCAGATCGAAGAAGTTTCCGACATTCAGGTCGAAGTACTTGTGGCACTCAGGCCAGTTTCCCGATGTTCAGATCGAAGAAGTTTCCGACGTTCAGGTCGAAGCACTTGTGGCACTCAGGCCAGGTTCCCGATGTTCAGATCGAAGAAGTTTCCGACGTTCAGGTCGAAGCACTTGTGGCACTCAGGCCAGGTTTTTGATGTTCAGATCGAAGAAGTTTCCGACGATCAGGTCGAAGTACTTGTGGCACTCAGGCCAGTTTCTGATGTTCAGATCGAAGAAGTTTCCGACGTTCAGGTCGACGCACTTGTGGCATTTAAGTCAGTTTTCCGGTATCCAGACCGAAGTAGGCACTCAGGCCAATCTCCTGGTATCCAGACCAAAGTAGGCATTCAGGCCAGTCTCTCGGTGTTCAGACCGATATTAGTCATCTCGTATTCAAAAGTTCAGTATTCAGACTGATGAGTGGCATTCAGGCCATGGTTATTCCTGTGTTACCATTTATTTTGGTATCCAGGTCAATATTCCTTTTCGGTATTCAGGCCGACTTTCACCGTACCAGACGGGTTTTTATTTCAGGATCACTTCTTTGCCGATTCTGACAGGCATTGTTAATTATTTCCCCACAGAGCGCAAATTGTTCGTCTGTTCTTAGTATTCAACCACTCTTCACCCTGATCATCTGAAAGCCGAGGCTGTTCATATCGACAGGTTCACAGTGGATTGAATAGGGGCAGCTGTAACACCTCAAAATTTGCCCTCCTCTCCTTGGGACTAGTTCAGCATATTGCATTTCATGTTTTAGGGCATTAGGCATTTGCATATTGCATATCATGTGAAATAAGAGATCATCCTCCAAAGTCTTTTCAGAAGATGGAGAGATACCTGGTTCAAGCTTTTGGGTCCATGAATTGGTGATCAACCATCTGAGGGTTTGTGCTTCAATTAGGGTTTCTTGATCCTTCAGAGGTCTTGGGTATTATCTTGTTAGCAAGGGTATGTCACCATCATCATGGTTATGTCATCATCAAGGGCTTCATGCTTCATGCTCAGCTTCCTCTGGATTAGGGTTTTGACCACTGGTCAACCCTAATCAGTTGCATTCTTCCAACCAGGGATTTTCAAGGAGATGAGGTACTTTTATGGAATGAGGGTCACGTGATCATTATATTGAGCTTACAAGAGCTAGGGTTTCATTTCTGAGCCAATTCCTCAAGTGGTAGAGGCCCAAAGTCATCAGTGCATTTTCAGGTCATCTAGGGGCCTATAAAGTTAACTGCAAGTCAACTGAGGGCTAGGAGGTGGAGAAATGAGTTTCAACATCTCATTCATGTTCAAAAGAGGTTCCTTTGTCATGTCAAACCTCTATATTGAAGATTTTAAAGCCAGATCAAAAATTTCCAAAAATGGAAAGTGGCTTGTAATTTCATGTTTCCAAAAATGGCAAGTTTTTAGACCACATTCAACTTGACTTTCCAACATCAAATAAGCTTCAAATGAAATTTCGGTCAACATGAAAGTTGAAGATCTTTCTCTCCTCTTTTCAAAAAGTCCTATTTCATGAATTTATGATGAATGGTTGAGGAGTTATGCCCAGATGATCATGAAGTGTATATGGAGGTTCAACATGCCATAACTTTTGATCCAAAACTCCAAATTGAGCCACTCTTTTGGCAATTTGCTTCTTGTGACCTATATTTTCCAAATCAAGCCTTGCATTGCATGAAATAACATTACATGATCATGTGTCCATTCATATGCATTTTGGAGGGAAATTGGGGAATTCAAATTCTATTGATCATACATGAAAAATACCACTTCCATTGTGTTTATTAGATGATTTTAAGTGGATTTGGATGCTAGCATGTTACTGTTCACGTGTGAATTAGGCCATGCACCACACTTTTCCAAATTTGCAAAATACCTCTCATTACACTAATCTTAATTAACCAAGTTCATTTGTGATTAGCATGGTGATTAGTGAATGATATAAAAGCCTAATTGTAACAGAATTTGGCATAATCATAATTCTAGATCTCAAAATTTGCTTTTCCCTCCAAAATTCTCTCTCATTGAAATTCAAAATTTCTTCACACAAGGCATCAATTTCTCTGCATATTCTAGTTCAGCATGCATCATTGAGTAGGATTTGATCTCTGGTTTGAAGAAATTGGTGGAGATTTATGCACATTCATAGCTTGAACATGAAAATGGAAGTTAAAGTTTAAGTAAGATCCAGGACGATTCAAGTGCCAATTCCTACATAGAGCTTCATTAGAGACCAAAGGAGGAAGATCTGGACATTGCTAGGCCTTGAATACGCTTGTTTTCATCCATTGCTCTTCAAGAGGTTGGAAATTCGATCATCATAATCCTTTGTTTTATGCACATGATGTTGTAGAGTTTTCATTGCTGATCATCCTGATATAAATAGTTTTTGATTTGGCTAAATATTGAATGAGTTATGTCAATTTGAAGTTTGGATATCCAATTTTCTTTTGCTCGATTCGTGAAATATATTGAGATCTAGGCTTAGATAATGTTAGATTTGGAATGTACATGATGAGAGCTTCCCATTGATGTATCATATGCATGTTTCTGGAAAAAAAATTGTTGCTCCTCCGCCTGAACCGTCGGAGAAGACGGCGGAGCTCCACCGTAGCCGGCTCTGCAATTGAGCGCTAGGGTTCGCCCTGTGGACTGCCACGCACGCGTCCTGCTGTCCACTTGATTGGTTGTTGTTCCTTGACCAATCCACATGTACCTTGACTGTGCTGACTGGAACGCCACTTCAATTAATGAAGTGCTGCGTTTTGATTCCAAAACGCGCTTGTATCACCAGTTCGATTCCCAGCGAGGCCATTTTATTTTCCACCTTAATTTCCCTTGCCTTGGCCAAAACGACTGTGTTTCAATTAGTAGCGTTGCTTTTAACCTCTTGTCCTGTGTTCGGTTCCAGACCAGTGCATGTTTGTGAAATTATTTTGAGCGCCTTTTGTAACTCACAGAACCTGTGTTCAACACTCAGCCCATGCACTTTCCACATTTCTGTTCACATTTCATTTTATATTTTACATATGGTTCACATTAATTCAATTTATTTTCTTCCACTTGCAAAATTCATAAAAAATAGCATGATTATCCAAATTGAATGCAATTTTTTCCTACATGTTCATCTTGATGTCTACTATTTGTTTATGTCAATTTCCTGATTTTATCATTGCTGGATTTTTGAATGTGAATTGATGATTGAACATGTATGCAAATCTACCATGCTTCATTCAATTAATTGTGAAATGCTCATACTTTCTCCAATTAATCTGAAATTTGACATGCTTGTTCTATACATGTTGCCTGATTTTTGAGAATTGGTTTGGCATTTTTAGCATTTTTCATTTCTGTTGTGGACACATGAATGTATGGTGTGACAATTTGTGTCACACATTTGGATGTTGATCTTGTTCATTTTCATTCCTAGGTCAATTGAGCTTTTCTGATTCTAATTTTTTGCATCATGCTTTTGTTTAGCCTGTTGATGTCACATAAAAATTTTCATGATCATTGGATGTGTTTCTGATTTAATGTGCATTTTCTCATTTATATGTCCAATTATGGATCACATGGTGTGCCTTTGCCTTAGCATGACCATTAGATGGATTTGCCTTAGGATTTGAGTTTGGTCCTTTTTAGGACATGTTCTTACTTGAATAAATGTGCTTCATGTTGAGTATTGGTTGCTGTTTTGACTTTTTGCTTTGCCTTTGACCCTAGTCTTGGTACTAGTGGTTTGTACTCATCTTTTAAGCTTTGTATTTCAGGTTCAAGCTATTAGCTCTAATGATTGATGTAATCTCATTACTTGAGATGCAAATTACATTGTCCGCTAACCTTGATTGTGTTGTAGGTCCTTGGGTGATGAACTCACTTGAGTTGTTGACTGGCCTTGTGAACATATAGAACCACTGTTGATTGTCTGTTTTGGTTTGTCTGAATACCATATTGACTTGTTTGACTTTTGTTCAGGTACTTTAGTCGCTTTAGCTCATTGCTTGAGCTTTGCTTTTGCTTGTGGTTGGCATACCACCTAGGTAATCATCCTCTAACTCCATGTAGTCTGGAAGCCCTGTCGTTTCTTTTGGCAGGCATTTGGCTGAAGTCCTCCTTAAGAGGCAATGACTGTGATTGCTTATATTTGTGCCATGTACTTCAAGTCCTCCTAAGTGAAGAGGTGATTGGCAGATAGAAGGGATTAGCAATCAATCCCCTGCTACTCAGTTGAGTCTTTCATTATGCTCGCACTACGTGCTGATGCTTTTGAATAAACACCCAAGATCCTTGTATATAGAATCAGTCAAGTGGAGTAGGGTCCCTCATTCTGGACCCCCACGTTTTCATTGATTCAAGCTCACCCAGGCCCGGGTTAAGAGTTGTGAGGTTCAACCCTCATTACCTTTCATCTGCTCACCCTGACGGTCAATGTCAGTGGTAAAGAGCCTCATACACCCCTTCCAGTGTTGGCTTGTTTGTCGAGGTTGATATGACCCCTTGACTAAAGCCCAGCCTTGTATGAGCCGCTTGTTTGCATATAGTGTGTGATACCTGTTCACCTGTGATGTGTACTTGCTGTTTATTTGCTGCTTCAACTTGCTTCCTGTGCGAGTTAGGTTCTGTTTAGATACCTCAACCTAGGACTATTGTGGATTGCATGACAACTATTAGGCTCGAGTCAGTCTCCCTTTTAGTTTGTTATTTCCCGGTCTCTAGTTAGGAGAGAGTTTCTCCCCTGTTAAGGGGAACTACGTCGCCCTGATCCTCATACCAGATGAGGTACGTAGACAGGAGATCGTGCGAGATCTCTCCGGGCAACCTTTTCTTTTTTGTGTGTGTTTGCTTGACAGCTATTAGGCTCGAGTTCCAGACTCCCTATTAGCTTGTCTGTTTGATAAGCTTTTTGTGTGTGTTAGGAGTTGGATGTAAGACCAGCGATTGGCATTCCGTTTCCTATTTGTTGTGTGTCTGGAGTCTGATGTAAGTCCAGCCATTGGCATTCGGTTTCCTTGTTTGCTTTTGTTGGGAGTTGGATGTAAGTCCATTGATTGGCATTCCGTTTCCTATTTGTTGTGTGCTTGGAGTCTGATGTAAGCCCAACGATTGGCATTCGGTTTCCCGTTTCTTTATTTTGTGTGGAGTTGGATGTAAGTCCATTGATTGGCATTCCATTTCCTGTTGTGTTTTTCTTTTGACGTCTCAGCGTCTCTTTTCAGTGTTTTGTTTCGGCGTGCGTTAGCCAAACTACGAGTGTTCTGATTCTTTCTCTGGATAGAGAAGATACATAGGCATAGGATGCGATATCCTATCGAGCACGTTTCCCATTTCCCCGAACTACGTTGACTCTGATGTTTGTTTCTGACAAACTACGTAGACCTAGGATGCGACATCCTGCCGAGTCACCTTCTTCCATCTTTTTTCACCTGTGTTTGCTTATTCCAGTGTGTGTGCATTCTTTTTTGAGCAGTTATTTGGCAACCTTATTCTATTCTTTTGAGAGTGGATCCTGTCGAGTACGGCGGACGTGAGGGGTGCTAATACCTTCCCCTCGCGTAATCGACTCCCGTACCTTGCAATCTCTGGTCGTAAGACCATTCCTTTCCCCTTTCTTAGGTTTACTTCGAGCGTTTCCTTTCCCTCCTTTGGGATAAATAACGCACGGTGGCGGCTCTGTGTCTTTTCCTGCCGGTTGTTTTTTCGCGTTGCGACAGTATAGCCTATATTTAACTTAATTTTGACAAAGTATGGCCAGAAATTTGGACATAGTATGGCCTATATTTAGTTTAATTTTGACATATATTTCTTGTATTTAAAATTGTTTTGCCTATATTTTTAATTGTGCAACTACGATGATATTTGTATCATGTTTGGCCAAACAGATTTGTTATACGATACTTAAATGCCAATTGACAGCAAAAATTCCAAACAACATTCATCTAAATAGCGGTTCATTAATCAGAAAATAGTTGCAACAAGTTATATGACATAATGGTGATACAAGACCATTCAATCCTTACATTACAATACAAAATAAAACAAAATGGTCATAATTTATGACAATACAGTTACAAAATATATAAATATCTTCAAAATATCTACCCAACTTTTAGATCTCTTATCACTTCCAATATCATATAATATGGTATCCTCTTCCGGAATCACCAATGGATCTTCAGGATGTTTTCCAGGGCCCATAATGTCTCTTGTTTTGAGATTCAATAGTATGACACACTTTCTTCTTGGACCTGTCAAATCAACATGTTTCTTCACTTTGTTCTTGTTTGTTATCAGTCTCTTGACTTGTCATAACAAGCAAGAGTTAGTAAATTCACAGGGTGGTTTGAAATCACAAAGTTTGAATATACTTACAGGATCAATACTACTCGGCTTTTGTAAAGAAACATTGACAACACCTTGTGGGTTGAAGGCACTAGAATTTAAAACTTTTTGGATTTTACCAAAGAAAGTTCTAACATTATCTAACTTTGTTGCACTTAGTTTGACAGTAGATGTTAGTTTGATAGGTGTTGTGTAAATACTAATAGGTTGAATGTAAAATGTCTTCATTACTCAATAATACTTCTAATGTCTCAAGATCTAACCCATAATACTTATTCAAATTTGAGTCTTACACATTAGGCAAGATATTGTGATCAACATGTATTGGTAGTTCCATATTAGGAAAGACATTATCATCAACCTGTATTGGGGGTTCCACTTCCACATTAGGCAAGACATTATCATTAACCTGTGTTACTAGTTCACAATTATTTCAAGTTCACAATCATTTCCAAATGAAAACATATCTAACTCAATTGCATCTCCATCATCCCTAAAGGGTTTTAAATCTTCATCGAAACTACCACTATCATGTTTCCACCACATTTTCACAGTCACGGAATCAAACTCTGAGTTAATCCCCTTAATTAAACCACATGCTTCAAAAAATGACCAATAATCCGGATTTTGACCACTATACAAATAAACTTCTCCACCCTCATATCTTAACTTAGAGTCTTTTACAAAAAAAATCATTGGTATAGAATACCACCTTAAATAAACTCATGTCTTGTACATCACATTAAAGGTCAAATTTGTTGAAATTAAGTCAAATAAAGTATATTCAAACATAGTCAGAATACAAATAAAATACGACTCGCGTTATACAATATGCAATATAAATACATTCAACACACAATCAAAATATGTCTCACATTAAACAATCAAAAACTGAATTGTTACATTAAACATTCCTAATGGGAAACATGTGGTACAACACACCTATAAAAGTGATAGATAAAGAAATCCTAAAATAATATTCAACACAAAATTAAAAAATTGAGTAAATAACTGGATCAACCTGAACTGGAGTGTGAAGGACCACAACAGGACCACAAGATATGGTTTGGAAATGTCTCAATGGGACCACAACAAGCTTTCAATAACCTGAACGAGACCACCGCACCAATAAAGCAAGGTTTTTTTGCATTTTCTTTGTAGACGACTACAAACCACAAGACACTAAATGTTTGATGATGCAAGAATTCAAAGAAGCTACATGAATGAGACACCAATAGAGCATAGCTAGAAGAAGAGATAGAAGGTTCAAATGGTAGGGTTTCAAATGGGTGAGCGCCTAAGACAATTTCAGAAATAACGTTTGATTTTCTAAGTCATAAATTAATTTTAACTTCACCAAAATAAAATGTATTCCATCATAATCCATGTTGGCCAAGTTATCATTTGCCAAATCATAAAAGTTATGTCACGTGTTCTTCCACGTCAGCCTCCGTTAGTGAAAACTAATGAGAGGGACCAAATTGAAGGGAAATCACGATACAAAACACAACAGAGAACAAAATTTCCGTTTAGTTGATTGTTACGAATGATGCATAATCATTGATAAAACTATTATCTCTTATGGTGATTAACACCTTTGATGTAGAATCGGAGGAATGATCACGAGTGTTGAATGAAGAACAACGCCTCTACTCATTTCACACGAATAAAGTGCCTTCAATTTTAGTGCTAGCTATTACAAATGAAGACTTTGGATCAAAGAGAAAAAGAGAAATTACTGTCATGGTTTCACAAACTGAATTTCATCAAGTGTGAAAGCTTTTACACGAGGGTGATATTTACATAACCACTTGTGTGGGCTACACGCTAAAAAACCCACTTAAGCGGATTGTACCTTATGATGTACTATATTTCACTTAAGCCCACAGCACCTTATCATATTATGTATTTCACTTAAGTGCAATGTATCTTACGGTGTTCTATAATTTACTTAAGTGCATTGTACCTTACTGTATTCCATAACTCTCTTAAGTACATTGTACCTTACGGTGTTCCTTATTTATTTTATCACTCATCAATATGTCCTTATGTGTGATTCTGTAGGTTGTCGTGGTGTTGACAATTATATTAAATCACACATTTAATATAATAAACAATGAGCAGTATCAAACAACACATCACTGCTACCCAAGTCACAAAAATGTCATATGATATAACAAAATCTTTATGTGATAATGATTGTATGTACAATTATCCTTTTGCCCTCATGTCTATATTTACCAAAAGGCATATATCGTGTCACTCTTTTGTAGTTCAATATGGACTCTTAGACATTTATCCTATTATGCATGATGGAAAAATTTCATCTAGATCACTTATGTCCCTTAGCATGATTTGTGGAGTACCCATCAATTGTCTTTATGGTCATCTAGTTACGGACAATGTTTGATCAACAATAAAGTACTCGACTCTACATGTAGGGTCCATAGTAGTTTCAAGTCGAATGGTGATATACACCACTATTACCTTGAGAATAACTTATGACAATTTGCATAATATTTTATGTACTATCCTCATAGTGAGTCAATCCAATATGAATATTACTCCTAATATTCATACCTAAGTGTAGAGTTGATAACTCTTTATTCATGATCTATGAGATGTGATCATCAGTCTATCCACATAATAATTTCAATGCTTTAATGTTATCCCACTTCACAATAAAGCTCAACTACATATACTTTAAGAATAGTGTCATTATGTTTAATAGGATCTCATGATTAAGTCACACTTAATATTTCATTAAATAGACTAAAAATAAACTTAATAATAAAAAAATATCTTTTAATTATTAATAAATAATTTAATATAAATATTAAATCTTATTGACTTCTAGGACTTACATAGAAAAATATTTAAAAGACCATTAATAGGAAGAAACATTATAGGACTAAAATTGAATTGTGCTCCTAGATTATTGAGTCTCTAAAACATTCACTTGTTTTTCAAAGTAATTTGTTGAAAGGTTTCTTCTAGATTATTTCTCTTTGGATAGAGAATTTGTAATGGTTAGGGTATAGTACTCCTTGAAACACAATATCGTTGAAGGTATTTAACATATTTTTTATTATTGAAGGTATCAACCATATTATGTCCGTCCTTATATGATTCTCACGATTCATGTGATAACTCGTACCACGTCAAACTATTGACAATTATGTGAATACGGCTTTTTAAACGTATCAATTTTGTGCGCCAAAAATATCTACTCAATTTCTATTGTATTTACTCATGATAATATTATACAGAATCAGAGTGAGTGAACAACATATGTATAATTCTTAAAATACATGTATGTAACCTTATGAAAGTCTAAATCTAATGAGTGTTTCACAATAAAGATCTAGTATTTTGGTTAGACACTCTTTATTATAGACAATAGTTATCACAACATTTACTAGTCAATATTTATCAGAGGCAAATGCTCTATACCAATAGACGCTATTTATATTTGCACAATCAAACAAATGTCATAGCAATAAAGTTATTTTCCTATACTTTATTATCATCAAATGTCCATGAAAATAGCGGTAAGGAGGGTTGAGTTAATGCATTTTTTGTCACAATAAAGAGATTTTTAGAGTGAGTTTCTTATACTTTATTTTTGTTAGTCAAACTTTTTTTTGCCTTTAGAATGTGTCAACTTAATCATATGGAAAAATTATTTGGTTTGATAAAGGGTTGTAAAGGATAATTGAAGACATTGTGGTTGGTGGATTTTCTTTCTTTGGAGACCTTCAATGAAAGATAGTTTATTTACCTATTAGAGTTGGGGGATTGAGTTTCTACTCGACAGTAAATGTTGCCTCATACACGTTTGTAGCTATCATATATTGAGAGACAGTTGGATATATGGTATGGATCTTAATTTCGACAGAGTTTTGGATGGTCTTAGTGTTGTGATTCCAAATTTTGACCTTAGCAGTTTTATTAGAAAGAACGTTGTCCCAGCTAAAGCACAACATATTTTGTTGAGTGTCCTTTTTAGTAAAAGTGTTTAAGACATGGATGTAATGTTTGACGTCACCATAAGACAGAAAACAACTTTTGGTTGTTTGCAGGCAGCATATACTCAAGATTTTTTCCTTGCTATCTCTATTGACGGTCTAGGCCAGCATATGTCCCCGTTAGAGTATCGTATCATCCTTAAATACCGACTTATAATTCTCTTCTTTTTTTTGTTGACGGGACTTTCCTTTTTTGCCGCAAGGCGTGGTTGGATACATTTGAGTAACACGTCATTCATTGTAAGAAGTTTATAGGATTCAAATATCAACATGACTTTGTTAGAGGTGTCTTATTTAATATATTTATGTGTGACAAGGTATCTGTGAAGAAAGTAACGCTAGTGAATTTCTTGACTAACCCGCGGGAGGGGAGATCGATACTTAGGTCAACAGATGTTCTGTACAGGTGGATAGGAGAGAAACATTCACATCTAAACTTGATTAGGGTTTCTCTACTAGTGAGACTGAGGACTGGAGGTTTTACTTTGGGACAAGCCGCTTCCAAAACCGCTTTATTAAAGTGGTCAAATATGATAAAGCATGTTCCAACAATCAACATGCTTTCATACCATTTGGCTTTGACACTTTTGATTTTCTACCACCATAAACAATGAATCTTTTATCGATAGTGCAAAGGCTTATGCATAACAATATTGTATCTCTTAGAACAATGAATTTAATTTCTAAGAAGATTGAATTTATCATCCAAAAAAAATAGTGACGCAACTTGTCATTTGTATGTCTAATATTTCTTTACAAATACTTGATTTGTAGTTTTTCTGATTGTTAGTAAGAGTTTTTAACCAATAAACAAACTAGATTCTTGTAGTGAAAATTGTTATGTTTTTCAAGCGCAACTTAATTCTTAAAAAAAAAATTATAAATACAATATCAACTATAATCTCATCTTCTATGATTACATTTTTTCTAAACAAAATCTTAGTCTCTTGATGGTTGTAGTTATTAATCTGTTGTTTATAATGGTTCTTATCTTCTATCATTATATTTGCATAATTAAACATGTCATTTCACCTGTGTTTTTTGTTCACTTTGGGTGGAACTTTGGCTTACTCTAGGTGGAATTAAATATTTATTGTGCTCTAGCGTCCAAGTTTCATGCAATTCGTTGAACCATGGAGTCACGGTCTTAGGTTAATCTTAATACCTACAGAATTTATAGCGTTAGTTGATCCTTGCTAACCGATTACATGTTATGAAAAACTGTATTCTTGTTCGGTTAAAATTAAAATTAAAATTCGTTGCTTCCCATATGTACCAATAAGCATCAAATTATTGAGTGTTGGATACTATACCCAACAAAACATTAGGTAGGAAGTTTGTCATCAAATAACTGTTTTGTTTTAATTATCAGAGCTGTTACTTTTACATCAAAACCTGATACCGTATGTCAACAAAGTATTTGATGTCAAATTTTGTGTCTAAATATCATTTTTGTTTAATCAACAAAATGTTCATTTATCCCCGGTGTACAAAGTGGAAAGCAAAATATTTACCTCGGAACGATCAACCATAAAAAGACAAGAAAATGGCTGGAAAATACACTTCGATATTTTGCTTCAAATTGTACATATTACACCATAATAGCTAGGGATATTGGGCATCTTTTGAGTGTTTTTTTTACGAAAATATTTACAGTGATTGAAATTTAGAGTTATGTCCATATTATGAAAAAAATAAAAACTCATGAGACCTTTTATTATTTTACAAGCTCACCAGCAGAGAACTGGTATATACTGCAACCAAGCAAACAGTTGTGTATTGACAAATTACACGGGGAACTAGCATTAGTCAAATCCCTTCTGTAGACCAATAATCTGCCATTCTTTCGTTAGCAGCTGTAGACCAAAACCAACAGATATGGAATTTCAATCTCCATTCCATGTTTAGATCAAACCCATTAGTATAAAAAATAGGGCATTAAATGAAACCATCAAGAAGCCAAAGATTTATCACTTTATCGGCACAAACTAAAGATATTTCACTCTCAGCACTACAGTGAGAATCATATGAACATATACAAGCATTCAAAAACATATAGAAAGAAGGGGTTGGTAATAGTAAGAGATGAGTTGTGTGTCTAAAAGGAAGTTCTAAATTTCAATTAGTTTATACACCAATTAAAGGATGCAAAGTTCATGAATATTATTCCATTTGACCAAGGATAACAGTTGCCTGTCAGATGTACTTATTCCGAGGAAGAAATAAAAATTAGAGTCCTACAAAATTGGGACAATTTTACGATTATCCACTCATCCGGGTGAAATATGGAGTCAGGATAAACAAAGAATCTACTACAATACAATCAGTAATCATTTAATTCCTCGATGTAAACAAAGAATGGCCAACTTTTTCGAAACACTTTCTACACTTTCTGCAATTAAAGCAAGTTCAATTTTGAAATCCAATCCGATCAGAGCTGTTTTCACAAATGGAGATCTTAAAACGTTCAATAAAATTTGATGACATCTATCAACAACTCAGAATTATGATAACTTCATAGTTTCCTCAGCCTGGTTATTTTTCAAATCAGTAAAACTGCTCTTCTATATATTATTTGTCACCAATGTTTTAAAACTCGAGTATCCTAGCACGGATCGTAAGATCCTACTACTGGTGAAAAAATATATTTTTATATGCAACTGTATAATTTAGCACTACTGGTGGAGATATTGTCACTATGACATTTAATAAAACAGCAGTCCAAGCCTAATACAGAATATCATAACGAGATAAAGCAATCATCAGAGGAAATAGGGACAGAGACGGAAAAACTATTTCTAAGAACAGTGAGAAAGCCTTAAGGAACAGTGTATTGGCTAATTTTCCAGATATGAACAATTGACGCAAAAAAACTCAGCAAAATAAGTCGGGGAGGAAAGAACATCAGAAAATTAAGCATACTTAAAATCTAACAGACGAATGAGAGGAGGGGGATAAAAACTAAAAGGTTTGGATTAGATGGAGTAAGAACACCATTCGGTCATTACATTCAGTAGCATAACTCAGCCATTGTAAGACCGTACAGTTCATATTCTAAGTTTGTATTTGAAATCTAATTTGGTAGTGTAGAAATTTAAATTGTCCAATCTTGATCCAATCGAGGCATGCTGATTATAGTGACTGGAGTGTAATTTGATTGCAGACAACCTGAATCTGAGTTACCAAGTTATTTGTGGAGATAGGAGGGACTGGGAGGAGTCAAATACAAGAATCCAATGGGAAAATATATTAATTTTGATCCCTATAAATAATTCCTATAAATATTTTAGAAATTTATACCGTATATTTAACCAAAAAAATATATTCTATTCATCACCACTCACCAGCCTCGTAAAAAGTACTCGCGTTTTATATGGACTAAAATTCACCTATTTCAATTGATATAGGAATCATAAGCATATCCAACTCTACCACAGTACCACTTATCGTGTAACTAGAAAGCTGCCAACAATAACCATTATCCAATATCTGTCAGGAGAAACAAGCATGGAGTCTGTAGCAAGGGACTAGATTGACAGGAGGGAGTATTTGAAATGAAATAGCTTTGGTTTCATTTACAACAAGCCCGGGAACATATGAAGAAGTGGGCTGATAAAAAGAGGATGATCAGAATTTTGAAACCTCGGGTACACGTGGCAAAGTGTAGTTAGGGCAAATCAATTGTAAGCTTTCTGCGCTACCTTATGGAGTTTATCAAGTGATAGAAAGAATTGGTCTAGTAGCTTATAAGTTCATGTTTCCTGCTACTTCTAGAGTTCATCGATTTTCTCATATCTCACAAGAGGGTTGTGTAGAAATATGGTTTTGTAAAGGATCTACCCACATGGAAACTATTGGAAATAGGGGAAGAAAACACCAAATTATTTATCCATTGAGAAGGACAATCTATAGAAGACACTGTATGAGAAGATTCTTTGAAAATTCCTTGAGAGCATGACTGAGATTCAGGCATGTGGCTAACAGGGGATGGTAGTGGAAGCCACAGGTGTGGAATGACATTTGAAAGAATTGATTACTTGAAATATTGTAGAACAGGGGAAGAAAACACCTACAGAAGTTATTCACTGACAAGGACAATCCATAGAAGAGACTATAATAGTTGTATGAGAAGATGCTTCCAAGTTTTAAGACTCCATCCTGAGAGCATGGCTGAATTTTAGGCATGTGGTAATGCATATTCAAGGAGAGATGCATATTTTGGGATAAAAGAGAGCTC
Organism: Lathyrus oleraceus; assembly: GCF_024323335.1. Classification (NCBI taxonomy): domain Eukaryota; kingdom Viridiplantae; phylum Streptophyta; class Magnoliopsida; order Fabales; family Fabaceae; genus Lathyrus; species Lathyrus oleraceus. The sequence continues at coordinate 182,915,495 of NC_066580.1, read as the reverse complement.
AACAGAAACTACAAATGACACTAAAAGCTAGTGTGTATACAAAAGTGAAAATTGAGGAGGAATAAAACAGAAAAGGGAAATATGAGAATAGTGGTGTCAAGTGGGAGGAGTCAGTAATGGGAATTCTGTTGATGGGCACAAAAGTTAATGAGTTGGAGCGTTGCTCTGGGTTTTGCGGGGATTTTTCTTCTGAAATAGCTCTTGCCAACAATTAGTAATATACTTTTTATCTTTACATGCATTGGGTTCCTATCATAATGTCACATGAACAGACAAGCTGTGAAAAATTTAGGCTTTCAAAATATTTGGTCATCTCTCCTGTGGTTGTTCAAGGACATAGCCATAAAGAATATATAATTCAGAAACGTGTCATCAAGTATCCATTGGTTTAGATTTAAACTATTAAACAACAAGCTTATTCCCTTGCAGAGGGTATGGCTGAGAAAGTCAGAGAAGAAGTTAAAGAATTTTCAACAAAAATTATTATTCAGTAATAGTTGGACTTCATATCTTTATTTTAAGTAAATAGTTAAAACTTTGTATCACTAAGACCAAAAGGAAGTGATGAAAGGGCTCCTGTAATTATATTACGGCTTTTAGTAGGAGCATGCATCCTATTTCAAAGGAAATAAACTTCAAAGTTATTTTACCTCTAATCAAATGCATAAGGATCATCTGCATATGGATTTAGAGAACCCTCTGAAAATAAATCACCGATAGTTGAAGGACGGGGATGGCCTTCAGCCCTCATACTCTGCATCAATGAAATGTAAAGATTATATCCACACTACCGCACACCAAGAACAGCATAACAAATGCAAGAGGACGTATTTGTCACCTTATACAAAGTATTGTACAAAGATTAGTATTCTATCTGACTTGGTTTATCCTAAAGTCTTACAGGAAAAAGGGGGAAAATAACTTTCATACAAAGCTTTTCTTTTCTTTTTGCTTTTAAGTATACTATGTCAACAGCATTACACGAAGTAGCCCGATATATATTTCAGCAAAATATTGGACTTTGAAAAATTTGAAAGCATTGGATTCTAAAAGAAAATGTTACATATCTTGCATTTCCAAAGAAAATAGTTTACAAACTCGATAACCAAAGGGGAAAATACTCAAGTTAAAAAAAAATTGGATTAAATTAAACAAAATCTATAAAATAATAAGATAATATATGCTCTTAACCATCATCATCTATGATAGCACCAGCATAGTGTGGTAATGAAAATGAAAACGAAATTATTGTTGTTTGACATGATAAAAAAATTATCCTCTTATAATTCATCCAAATTCATTAGAACTATGCATCTTGATATGTTAAAACAATAACGCTAAAAGCAATCAATAAATGACATGCCAATTAAAAGGAAAATTTCAGCTGAGTTAATTACCTTAACAACAGTTCTAGGGGTGTTTGTCTTTGGTGTATTTATCTTTTGTTTTCTTGGATCCTGATAAAGAAAAGAAGTTCAATAATTTCAGGCATATAAGAATTCTGCACTTGGAAGCCAAGCCATCTGGTGTGGAATGTAGTTCATGTGTAAATCTAGAGGGTTAATTGCATATAGAGAGAGAAACAGGTACATGCCTCAAACAAGACAGTACTTCTTGTTTTCCTTTTCTTTGTAATTGTTCTTCCATTAGAAGTCTCAACTTCGTATTCACGGCGAGTTACCTGCTCATTGAGTATAGGAGCAAAGGCAGTTATTAAATATGATTTCAGACAACCAATTAAAGGCTAAAAACTTTGATCAATTTATAATTGTTATGTATTACTTCAATATAATAATAAGGGTCCCGCCTGTTGCCCATGAGTTCATAGAAAAGTAATTCACCTTTCTATGATGCTTAGGAATGCCTCCTGCATTTCCTGCTTTTACGTTCTCCACTTTCTTCGACAACTTAGGCACTGGTGCTTCTATTTCTTCTAAGTAAGGAGATTCCTATGGCGAGGAGATAAAAACAAAACAAATAAGATGACTTGGAGAGAACATGATATTAACATATTACTGAATAAGAAATAATATTCCTTGTTAACATTCTTACCACTTCATGCTGATTTACTTTCCCGCCAAAAGAACTCCTTCTCTTAATCGATGAAACGGAGTATTCCTATTACATGAAACAAAAAACATGTTCACTTTGCTAATTTATTCAACATTAGTTGAAGAGAGAGATTGATTAAATTTGAATAAAGTTAGCTCCAACTAATTTATTCTAACACCTATCTCCCATATTGTCATAATATTTATATATGTATATTATATCTCCCATTAATGAAGACGAATTAAATATTTTAATAATTCATAACTCATCCTCAATGGTGAGCTTTTATTGATCAGAAAATATATTATGGCTAAACCTTTCTTTTACAGACAGGAAACTATTAAGGCTCTTTCTTTGATCTTTTAATAACTCATAACTTATCTTCAAAGGTGAAATTTTAAGGATGATATATGAAATCAGATAGAGAGAAAAAAACATTGCTACAACCACAAAGGGTTTTTTCGCTATGCCATTTCAACAAACTTATAAATTTGATTGACAAAGTAGTTGTGTTTGATAAACAAGCTTATATTTCTAGATTGTCATTTTATTCAAATGTTATCGGCAATAGTATTTGAACTTATAACTTATAGATTTTTTTTACCTAGTTTTTATTCATAATGTTTTAACTAAATTCCTCCTTATCCCTCTCTAGTCTTTAAATTATAAATTTTAAAAATTCATGTAATCGAAATATATATTTAAGGAATAATTTCATTATCCAGATACATAATTAAGATAAAAAATAAATGAGAACTTTTTTTTTACCGGAACAAAGAACATATTTTATGTACCAAAACATATTAAAAAGATAATAATATGAACTTCTCATTTATATTATATCATCACATTTCATTTGATAAAAATATTTAAAAATGAGAATATAAAAAATAATATTCAAATTTATATACAATATATAGCATGAAATAAGAATTAAAAATTAACATAAAAGTGATAATTATATTAGAATGATTATATACAAAATATAAATATGCTCTAAATACTTCAAATTCAATCAACTAGTTTTTCAGCTATTAACTTTTTTCTAAAACTTAGTTGATCTACTATCAATTACCTTATTAGTTGTTGATTAAATTACCCTAGTTTTACTAAACAAAGCCTGAGTAGCATGGTCTGTTACTTTCTGTAGCAGTCATCTTAATACTTCAGAACTTAAATCACCATATGATTAGAGTGGAAAATACCATTATATAACAACAGAAATACACAAATGATAGCGAAACCAATGTCTATTATCACTATATGAAAACATGATTTCTGCTCCAATATGAAGCTTTGGGAGAGAGTTCTGTTGTTAACCTATGCTCTTCTATAAGCGAAGTCACCATTAAAAAATTTTCAACTTAAATTTCAACATGGCTGCAAAAATTTTACCAACTAAATCTATCTAATAGCATGCTAATAAGTTGTCATTACAAAATATCCATGCTATAGAAACCATATTATGCCTGTAAGTGACAAGATAACCATAAGGAACATAAATATGAAGCAGCGCATTCTTATTTCCATTACCATGCTAGGATGGTGTATAAAAACTATAAAGAAAACTTAGGCAATTTTAGGTTACAATTGAACTAACTAAGTCTTATTATTTCCCCAATTCATTCTCAATTCTAATACATCAAACTATAGGTACTCCTACTATTCCCTAGAGCCTGTTGATCAGACAGATTATCACAGCAGTCAGTGGGGATCTTATGTGAATATAATATAAAAAGACTTCATTGATCCTATGCAATCAATGAAATAATATATTCCCTTAGGTTAAACATAGTTAAAATAGCACCACAGTATAAAAATCTATTAATTCAAAATATAACTGTATGATTAATTTGAATCTTCAGGTTAGCTTCAGTGCTATTTTTGGGTAGCAGCAAACATATTCTTATAAGATATACAAATGATCTAAAAAACATTATATATTTGTATCCCAACATGCAAATCAACAAAATGAAAACAAACACAGATTGGTTACACAAATCAACCTGTTTTGAGTTAACTTCTTGGTCTTCTTTTGGCTTGTCACTCATCACTTTCCATTGCAGCTGCAGCAAAGCCCTTTGCCTGTCTTCCTACAAATATTGCAAAAAATATATATATCAGAAATGTAATGAGATTAATTTATCATATCATGTACTCCATACTTTGGATTTCTGGAGATGCAATTCCTCTTCCAGCTTCCGACACTCATCTTCAAGTTCACACCTCAATGCTTTAATTTGAGCTTCATGGTCCTTCCTCATAAACGTTGTTTTCTACATGTAATCAAGGTATCAGGCTATCAGCAGATGAAGTAAAATTGTATACAAATCATAGCTCGGATCTTATTTTGAGAGTTTGTGTGTGTACTCCACCTCTCTAAGTTCATTTTCAGCCTGCAGTTGGGTACGCTTCAGCTGTTCACTGTGTTCAGCTTGCAGGCATAGTTGCCTCTTATCATGTTCCTGCTGCATATGAGTAACCTGTAGATTGGACAGGAAATAAGCTTACCTGGTGTTTAGATATGTTTTGACATTATGTCAAGTAAATCTCATACAAACTAAGTAGTGACACAAAAGCATTGTCACAGCTCATATGAGGTACATAACCACCCTACAAAGTGTAACACACAAACTCCGATGCACTTGGATCAAATTACATTATTACTTGAATAGTGTAAGTACTAATTACAAATTAGTTGAGTTGTTTATAGAAATAGGGGTTATTTGAACTAATTATTTGCATACAGACAACCTATAATCCAGATGAAACACCAAAATATTTCTAAGTCAATAATTGTAATTCTATATTTTTTATTACATACCAGCTTAGTGTGCTCCTCCTGAATATGTATCAACTGCTGCCTTGATTCTTCTTTGCATTCTGCAAGTTTTTGGTCACGCCTTCCCTCAATTTCTGCAATAGCCTTGTCAGCCTGATGGTTCAAATTAGTCAGAAATGTGTCAGTGGAGAGTAAGTGCTGCAAAGACTAATATATCCGATCAAACCTTGTCTTTTTCCATGTTGACAATTTCCTTTTTCTCTAATTCATACTTCCTTTTAATGTCATTAATAGCCTGTTCAAATACATGTTATGAGACATTATTGCAATATAAATCAAGCACCTATGATAGATAACCGGTTATATGCAACACCTGATCATTTCTCTGAGATATTTCTTTTAAATGTTTTGACAATTCCAACTTTTTGTCTTCTACCATTTGATTATATTGATTTCTAGCTTCTGCAAGTTTACTTTCAGAAGCAGTTAATAATGACCGGTTCTGCAAAGGCATGAAAAAACATAAATATTATACAAACACCAGTCAGGAAATTGCAGCATGCACAATATTTTTGCTCCAAAACCTCTGTGATTTGATCTTCCAGATTTTTTTCCTGTTCCTTATGGTGCAAAATGCATTGTTCTTTTTCCTCTAAGACTTTACGTAGCTGTATGACTTCTTTGTCAAAAGTGTCTGCATGTTCCTCTACTTTCATCCTCTCCTTTTGCAGAGTATCAATTTCCTCTGACTTCTTCAATATGTCCACCTGCATTCTTTCCATATTTTCTTTGCTTTCAGTCTCTAAAGCTGAAATTTTGAGTAGTAAGCCTTGCTGCAAAGCAATAGACATCCTGATAAGGAACACAATGTATGCTGATACGCTGTTAAATAAAGCAGATTAACTGTAGTACCATTTGGTTCTCCGATGATCTAACACTCTCTAACAGAGCTTCAGCTTTCTCCTCTAATTTGGAAATAGTTACTTCTGCTTCTGCCTTCTTTGAGATTGAATCTTCCGCTTCTAACTCCAAACGCTGAATTTTCTCGGCAGATAATCGACAATCCTCTGTATACTGTGCTAAAGTAGACTCTTGGACTTTGCGAAGATCATTCAAACTATTGCTTAGCTCTTGATTTATCATATGAATTCCATCATTTTCAGATGACAAGACCGAGAACTTATTATGAAGCTCATCATACTGGTTTTGAGCATGCTTCGAGAAAGTGTCTCTTTCGTGCTGGACCAACGTGAAGCAAGAAGTATAGAGAGAGTCCATTTCGTTAAACTTGCTCACAAGGTTCAAGCTTTCTTTGTCTAAATTCAACAAATGAGTAGCCATCGACTGAAGTGATCCTTCAAGGTTTTTGATTTCCTGAAGTGACTTGCCAAGCTTTTCAGTAAGATCAGCATTGCATAATTGAAGATCACTTTTTTCTTTATCCAATTTCTGTTGACAGGCTATGCGATTTGTAATTTCTTCATCTTTGACTTTTAGTTGAAGGTGAAGCTCTCCCAACTTTGAGTTCAAAGTCTCTGTATCCAATCTACTAGAAGTTAACATGTCTTCTAAACTCTTTATCATGGTATCTGCAAACAAATTAGCATTCCATAAAACAATAAAAATTAGTAGCAAGTTGAAGATTATGGATATTCACTATGATGAAGTTATAAGGATTTATGAGGGGAAGCAGGAAAATACAAAATAGAGACCAAATAATTTGAAATGTTATTCATTTAAGGTCAAATGCTTCCCGTGGTCCTTTACGTTTGGCCTTTGTAAAGATTTGGTCTTTTTTTGTTTCAAAAACAGTCCGTATTTTGTTGGGGAAAAATGGTAACTAACATAGTAATAACTTAAAGGACCTTCTTGTTAGAAATAACTTTTTGTTACAAATATTTAACTTAAAGGACTACATTTAATATATGTTTGTTACTTAAAGACTGTTCCGAAACAAAAACAATGAAAATGACCAAATCGTTACAAAGGTCAAACATAAAGAACCGCAAGAAACATTTGAGCTTGATTTAATGTAATATGATGTGATACAAAAGAGAAGTACTAAACCCACTGCCACATGAGAAGTAAATCAATTGGTGTTATCTTCGTCCATGAAATTTACTATGTGTCTCTCTAGAAACCATAGGAAAACATCTTGATGTTATTTTGACATTAAGCCCTTTTTTAAACATCTTAATCAACGTCTTCTAAGTAAACATGAAAAAGTAGTTACTTTTACATGTATGTTATTAATTAATACAACATAGTATTAAGTTAGGAAGAAACTCTACCATGTAAAGTCATTATCTACTTGTAATAACCATGAAGCGGAGAGTGAGTCTGTATTAGTAGTAGTATCAGTATAAATAGAGTTATACGGTTACGTATATAACTCTTCTAAAAATTTAACAGATGGCAAGAATTGTTTGGTCCGAGGTTATGATGTGAACGAGCGGCTTTTGGGCCCATCTATCTTAACACCTCGTGACCTCACAAAGAAACTAAAAGACTTATGATATTGCTGCATCTAACTAGGATGAATGGCAAAGGGCTGAGCATCAATTTGTATCATTCAAGTTTAAGTAAGTTAAAACAAATTAATGCTACATTTTTGTCCTTCAAAAACATGTTATGATGCCTGGAAAAGGTGTAAAATGTCAACCCTAATGATATACTGCCACTGTATTAGTCAGTCCATAGCCCAACACACTTTAGATGACAGGCCATGACCTACCTAGTTACCTGAACAAAGTACAGACCAGTAATGATGAGCTATATTGACTAAGCTCAATAGCATGTCCATGATATTCATTCTCCATGGTCACCACAAATGCATCAGTTCAAAATCAGACTCTTTTAACATCCCTATGATGGAGGAGGAGTCATTGATTGTTTGTTTCAGTACCCTCACCAGAAGCATTAGTTGGAGATGACTTTCAACCTATGTCCGAGTCTTGTAATATTTTGGTTCAGATGCAAAGTATCCCAGATCAGGAGCTTTGATACAAACTTGAAAGGTTTGAATGATCTGAGTATTATTGATTAATGTGATACAAATTACAGGCTCTATTATAAAGACTATTTCTGTATTTTTACCCTGCATAAGTAGGACAGAAAATATTTCAAACATGCCAACTCATATAAATGTCTTCTGGGTTTGAAATCAAGACATAGGGATGATTAACACTACCTTATGCCAACTTCCATCAGTGTTCCATAATGAAACCTTAGATTGTTCATCATATAAGAAGCAGTATCCATACCACAAAACCAGACTCACTAAAGAATAAATACTACATAAAGTAAGAAAATATTAACAATGAAAACCAAAGAAAACATGATTGACTCTCTGGGCCTTTCCCTTTTCAAAATATGACCTGTTAACAATATATATAATATGCACAATAAAACCAAATTTAAGACCCTGGGGGACCAAAAGATCAATGACCTTTCTAATATGAAACCACTTAAATAAATCATTCATTCCTAAATCCCCTATGCACACACACAAATAAAAAACTTATAAACCTACTTGACCAAAACAGTCAGTCTGTTTAAGACAACCTTCACCAGACACTGTTTAACTATATCATTCATTAATTATTCCTATTCTTGAAATAAAACATTCAATGCATGTCATATGAATTCTAAGGAATAGTAATTAGCAATTTAACTCACCCTTCTCTTGTATAACATTGGCAGCTCTGCACTTTTCATCGCTGTGAAACTTCTCCCTTTCTTTTGCAGAGAACTTTAGCATCTCTAGCTCATTGTCACCTGTCATAAGGATAAAACCAAAGTTTTAAATAACAGTCGCGGTTGTGTTACGGTCGCGTAAAGGCTTTCGAGATTTCGGTCGGTACAAGGGTTGCGACAGTGATTGCAGTCGCTGCAGTGTAAATTACCACAATTTGTTTTTTTACCATAAAAACAGTATCGGAAGGCACCATCCAATACCGCTTTGTCACGGCAATTTTCACAGGAATGGACCGTTTTTTATAACATTGGATAAAATATATTTTTTTTATTTGAATTTAGAACCTCAAAAACAAATCAAACCAAAAGACTTTTCAAATCAACTTTTTGAATAAAGTTTAAAGCTAATAAAAATAACTTACGAGATTTTATTATTTCCTGTGTAGAGTCTAGCTTCAAAGACAAACCATCCATCTGTTTGTTCAAACTCTCAAGAGCTTCTGAACTTGCTGAGAGTTTATTTTCCAATGTTTCTTTATCTTTCTCAGCTATGACAAGACGCATAAAAAAAGTTGACAAATTACAAAGGAAAAGCTAAGAAAAATTGAAATAACAAAACAAAAACAAAAACAAACAAACGGAGAGATTGAATTGTCATACCATCCTGAACTATACCAGCCAACTGTTGTAGAGTCTCAGTAAGTTGATCGCACAGAGTCTTAGTCGATGAGAACTTAGATTCAAGTCCTTTCCATAGTTTCTCATCTTCCTTCTGCTTCACTTTGAGCTTCGCATTATCGTTGAAGGCATTCTGCAGTTTTTCTTCTAATGCACGGATATGCTCCAGAGATTTCTTTAGCTTAGTATTCTTCACATGAACAACAAGAAAGTAATAATCGTTCAATATAAGTTATAACAGCCAAACGAAACCCTAAGCATCATACATTTCACCATTCAAGCATTCAACATCTTAAAACACACACAATAGCAAATTAGAATCATATCATACCGCAATATCAAGATCAGTCTTCACCGATGCTTGCTCTTTCACCAATTTCTCTGCAAATGAAGAAACAAGCGACGCACCATTACAATGGAAACTTCCGATCACAATCAATAAGACAAAGAAAAAAATGAAATCAAAGCGAAATCGGTGTCAAAACCTGCAGTTAGCTTCAGATTCGCGAAACTCCCCGATGAAACGGAATCTGAAGTTTGACGCGCAGAGAGCGATGATAATGGCTTCACAGTTCCCGATGTGGTGCCGTACAGTGATTTGAATTTGTCGAGGCTCGTGGAGATTGGAAATCCTCGCTTCTGCATTGTGAAGATCGAAACCAAAAACGAGAAATGAAACCCTAGAAATCTGAGTGCAGAGTTTAAGCCTTTATCTTCTTCCTCACACTATTCTGTTATCACTCTGCAAAAACGATGCAGTTCAGAGTAAAGTTCAAATGCAGTTACGCGCCATGGTGACGGAGATTTTATATTAACGCGCGAGAGCCCGCGTTTAGCTCTGGAGTGGCAAACAGTTGAAACGAACCGTTTAGTTTTCTAAATTCGCTTTTACTTTCCACGTAAGCACGGTTCCGTGGCATTAACATGTGATATTCGCACCATTGACCTGCCACGTCAGCATTATAGCTTTGTGCATCATCCCGGACAATGTTTTGCAATTATATATGGATATAATCACTTTTGTTATTCTTACACTTGAATCATACTAAATTGTATGAATCGTATTCTTCTATTATTTAAAATAATAAAATATGACTACTATTTTTTGTTCTCTATGTTATTTTATGAAGGTCATATTCACTATCACTTGTTATTTCTCTCTCCTAACAACAATCACATATCAATAACTAATGTATCCATTCTTTCTTCTTCTTTCTCTTTCTGCGTCATTTCTCATCTCTTCTTCAACTATTATTTTCTTTACATCTTCAACCATACCCAATCAAATACATAGTTTATCAAGAAAAAAGGAAATTGATTTAGAATCATTATGTGATGAAGATGAAGATTTAACTCAATAAGTTTCTAGATATCATTATAGATTCATCCAATAATATCAATGTTCTTCTTTTGAATCATATATTTGTTTACGATTGTTCATATGTTTCTAGACTTAACACAGTATTAGCCAACTTTTTTACTATTATAGATTTCATATGTTTATTCACGATTGTTCATTAGCTATGTTCTAAACAATATTCATCTACTTTTCACACTGTTAACCATGTTTATTTACTGCGAAACGATTTCATATATTTTCTCATGTTGGTTCGTTAACCATTATGAGAACTGTACTAACCAACTTATATCACACAAATAACCAACTTTATAATAAACAATGTTATAAACCTGCCCACATGTCTGGGCGTTTATTAACCAAGTTATAAACAACATTAACCATAATTTTGAATGCTATTAACCAACATTGTTATAAATTTATATTATACATAATATTGACATTTTTTGTGCAGTCTTTGTGTCATAATGGACAGTTCAAGCATTTTTATAGAATGTGGTAGTAGTCAAGGGGAAGATGTAGAAGTTGATCACATTGATTATGATGGTGATAATGATGACTCGCTTTGGGTTCCTGCAATTGGGATATGTTTTTCTTATCTAGAGGAAGTTAAAATATATTATCAAGATTATAAATTTACTTTTGTCATGTAAATGTTGCAGTATTGTAAATTGACTTTTGTCATAATTCAAATTGTATTAAACTTTGTTGGTGTATATAATATATAAATATTTTGTTAATACAGTTAGTTCGTATCCAAACATAAAAGAAACATAAAGTTGGTTAATACATTGCATGATGTTGGTTAATAGAAGTTTAATTTCGGTTAATGCAGTACCGGACTTCGAAACAAGGGAAATTGCAGTCCCAAACTTGGTTAATACATTGCATGAAGTTGGTTAATAGAAGTTTAACTTCGATTAATGCAGTACCATACTTCAAAACAAGGGAAATTGTAGTCTTAGACTTGGTTGATATATTTCATGAAGTTGGTTAATGGAGGTTTAACTTTGGTTAATGCAATCCCAAACTTCAAAACAAGGGAAATTGCAGTCTCATACTTGGTTAATACATTGCAAGAAGTTGGTTAATGGACGTTTAACTTTGGTTAATGCAGACCCAGACTTCAAAACAAGGGAAATTGTTAAATCAGACTTGGTTAATACATTGATGGAACAAGATTCAGTATAACACACTTAACACATTAACAACATAATGAATTATAACATACTCAACACATTAACCATAAAATGAACTCTAACATAATCAAGACATTGTGCACATAAACAAAACATAACCATAAATTGTCAACATTGTGCCAAATTTTGCACTACAACACATCATAATTGGGTCAAATTCTGCAATACATATTTATCAAATTCTACACTACAACACTAATGATTTACAAATTCATTCTAGTTATTTTTCCACGTTTCCTTGATTTCTTCCTCATTCTTGTAGCCATGTTGGATTTAGACTTTGATTGGTTCTTCGCAACATTGGCATCATCATTAAATGGAGTGTTATGTCCAACATCTCCAGTAAAAGTTCCTACTTCATCTTCAGTGACAAAGTTCACAAGTTTTCGATCATCTTGAACAACCCCGTCCTCAAACGAAGTGTTAACTCTCGCCTCTTTCATCATCCTCATTTCATACTCAAGAACTATTATCCTCTCTTTGAAATCTTTATTCTCAGCCACCAATCTTTGATAACAATTAACATCCACAAACGATTGTCCTTGTTCAAACAGAGCAGCATTGAATATGTCATATTTTAGTTCTTCATTTGTTGCAACCACTCTATCAATTATCTAACAAAAAAAAAGTCAATTCAAACACACAGTAATAGAAAACCTATTTTTCTCAATTCAAACACACAAAATCTTACCATATTTTTTTCAAATTCTTTTTCAATATTTTTCTTCTACAGACTTATAACCGGCCAATTTAATACACGTGGAAAAGAAAACCTAGAAACAGCAGGTGCTTTCCCCAAAGATAAGTGGTTGAATGCCCAAATCTATAACAAATATTAGAAGTTGTAAATTTCAAATTTTCAAAGTTTCAAAACACAAGATGGAACTATAAAGTTATATAATCTATTTACCTTCAACATGGCAGCACACCCGTTTAAATGTCTTTGTGCCTTGTTTTTTCCCTCCTTCAACACAACTGAAGACTCACATAAACTAGAAACCACAAAGTTATAAACAGCAAGTCCGTAACTATGGGTATCAAGTGAATCCAAATCATACAATTGCTTAATAAATCCCGTAAATTCCGTATTCCCTATTTTGGGAAAGTAAAACTCCGCAAATGCAAGTAATATGTAAAGTCTAACAAAATTAACTACTTTTTTCTTGTGGCAACGAAGTTGTTTACGAATATTATTAATGGTTGCCTCAACCCCTTTAAATAGATCTAATGTTTGACATTGTTGGTCTTTTTCTACTACTAGAGACTTACCAATAATAGACAATCCAAGAGAAAAAGAAGCATCAACCGGAGTAAAGGGAACTATCATATCCCTAACCCTAAATTCCCTACTACGTACGTCTCATCTACTTACTAACTCCCATAATAAACCACCTGAGATTGAGAAGTTGTTAGAAATATCCAACGCCCATTTGAATGGGGTGCATTCGATGTGGGCACGTTGAGTTGTGGTTAACTTTTCATTGATGCTGCTCAAATTCATCGGAATACAGTTATCCCTCATTTGTACCTTAAATTCATGAAAAAACTTGATTAATTTTAGACACATACCAACAAGAATAACAAATAAAAATAAAAATTTAAACCTATGCCTCTTACTTACTTCAGTTTCGTAACCATTTTTTGATGATGTCATAGTTTCAGCAATAAAGCACTCAACCTAATAACAAAACAAAATCAAAGAAAAACATAAGCAGTATAACAACCGTGGATTGAAAATTTTATCACATTAATCTAAAAGGAATAAACCCTAAATTTTAATCCTCTTTCAATTTCACCTATTTGAACAACATATTTAACAAAAAAATAAAGGGGAAAAGAACATCTAACCTTGAGAGAGAAGTTGTTTTCTTTGTTCGGTGATAAGTTGAGAGAGTTTCAATCGCCGTGGATGGAGAGACGGTGTGACGGAAAGACGGATTTGAGCATCGTAGAAGGTGAGAGAGCTTCGGTCTCCGTGGATGGTGAGACAACTTTAGCACGGTGGGTGGACGGTGGGACAACTTCAACGCGGTGGACGGTGAGACATTGAGCCTTCTCCAGCGCCGTTTATCACTTTTGAGAGAGGTGTTGTGGACTGAGAAAATGGGTTTTCTTTTTGAGTTAACCTAAAACCCAAATGCAAATGACCAAGTTGCCCTTATTTATTAAATGAATTACAAAAAAAAACAGTCTTTTTGTACAGTACCTACGGTGTAGGTGTATGATTAAGTGTAAACATATCATTTCTGTTATAATATATATTAGAATGATTATTTACTTAGACTAAGTTACTCTTGTATATCTTTTAACTCATTCAACTAGTTAGCTAAAATTAATTATGATAAATTGGGATTGGGATTGAATCATAACTAAATTTTATATTAATGGTGTCATTTCGAGATTGTAATTACTCATCCAATAACGAATTAGAAATTTATTTGATCTTTCATATGGTATCAACTTTCGATTCCTTTATTTTCCACATTGTAATCCCTCATCTTCTTCTTTGATTGCTTGTTTGCCTTATTAATGGTGAACGTTCATGATGTTGTGATATAATCTAAGCTAATTAGTTATACAGTTTATTAAAGTTACTTGGATTACAAGTAACCAACTTGTATATATACAGGGGCGGCCATGTGGGGGTGCGAGGAGTGCTACCGCACAGGGTCTCCGACTTTTTATGGCCCCAAATTTGATAGATAGAGTCAATATAAATATAAGACTAATGAATATATATCTCTAATTCCATTTTAATATATGATTGTAGCGTAGCCTAGTGGTGGTCATACTATTTTGGTAGTAATAAAACCTGGATTCGATTCCTTGTTCTTACATTTTATGTATATTTTTACTTTTATAATAAAATGCCACCACATTGTTTTTAAATTTAATTTAATGTTGCAATTAATTTAATAAATATTTTCTTTTATTAATATATTGAAGTATATCATATCCAACAGCCTATAATCTAAATAAATTATATTTAAATTTATTTAAAATTTAATATCGCAATTAACCTAATTAATTTTTTTCTTTTATTAATATATTTTATAGATCTACGAAAAATTTTAAGATGTAATTTTGAAAATATTTATATTTTTGTATCATTGTGAATCGCTACATTAATAAATTTCAAATAGTAGTTATGAGACTTTGAAAATTTATAATTTTACATTGTTGATTGTTTATTAACTAAAACACTTCATTATTAATATTGTGGAAATTGTTCAATTTTTTTTCTTCTTTTATTAAATGGTATGAACTTTTTTTTATAAATCGAAGATGGTAAGAGAAGAAAGACGTGAATAACTAAACTTCGATAAATCAAATTTCTACATAGTATTTTTTATCATCTTTGTCTCTATATATTTAATTTTATTTACAATTAAATAAAATATATATTTTTTAATTTGTTGTGTTTTCATCTATTAAATATCTAATTTTAAAATAGAACAGGGCCTCCAAATTGATTGAGACGGCCCTATATATATACATGTGCATAGTACAATACATTAACAATAATTCAATAAACAACTTTTCAATACAATTACTTGCATTCTCTGTCTCATTCCTTCCTCACTCAAATGCAATGGCACTAACAAATTGGTATATAGAGCTTCTGATTTGTCCTTCTTGATCAAAACTTCAAGTATAGAAGGTCGATGGTCGTGTTTCTAGGGATTGTGAATCGTGTTTGCTGCAAAGATGAATGGTAGCATGTTAGACTATAGGTCTAGATCTAGAGGGGTGAATAGGTCCCGAGTTAAAACTTGACAAAAAATTAGTTTGAAAGTTTTATGGCGCGGAAGTAAGTTACAAATATCCTGGATAAAAAAATCGTGTAACGGGAACCGCTATCAAAAAGTTCGGATATTCATAATAGTGACAATGATATGATAATGATTCACAAATCAATCAACAACAATTAATCACAACTAGTTGAATGCAAAGTAATACAAAAAGTCTACTTCCAATGAAAAATCTCATCAAAAATCAAGTGAATCAAATTGTCAAGCACTTGGTGTACGATCAATAATATTTGGAATTCTATGTGGTATTGTTATTCTAAAAATCCAATCGTAACCAAATGGTTTATGATCTACACAACAACACCAGTTTTCAAAATATGTTCAAAATTATGATCAAAACCAAATTGATCAAACGATCCATGAAATCCACAATTTGCAAACCGAAAATGAGAGAGAGAGAGAGAGAGTACACATGGATTTTTTAGGCAGTTCCCCAATCGACCTCGTTATGGGTACGTATGCCCTCAATTCAAATGCGAATTGAGATAGTGTAATATATCTTACTTTGCAAATGTATGAGTACTAGAGAAATGTAGCAATCTAACCTTACAAACCCTAGGCTTGATGTTGATTTTACCCTATTCTCTTCCCTTGATCAAAGATTGTTCAAGTAACCAACAACGTCGCTTTGATTCACTGTCGCACGCTACTTCTTTGAATGAAACCCCTTCTCCTTCAAAGCTTTCACTCGATCAAATCAGTTCCAAACACGCACTTGTTGAAACCTAAGATTTACCAATGCGATCCACCGTTCTACGCTACTCATTTTCCAAGAACCTCCCGTTCTTCAAAGGATTCACTCGATCGGATCCAAATTGTGTAATCTTGTCCAAAACCTTCAAACCCTAAAAGATCTTGAAGGAACACCCCACCTCGGTTTTCTGATTTGAAACCCTAAAAGTTTTCAACCCAATTTTACGGTACAATCAACCTAAATTGGACATTATCAACCCTAATCTAGATGATACTCAATCAAAAAATGATTATGTGTAATTTAATTGTGTGTATGCATATGAGAGAGGTTGAAGATGATGAGAATGCTTTGAAATCCCGGTTTCGTATAGGTTTTACTTATTAGAAACCTTACTACTAGTAAATGATACATGTATGAAGTATTTATATGCATGCATGTTTGGAGGCAAAAGGAATGTAAAAGATTTGAAAAAAAATATGAATTTTTGGAAGTTTTCCTTGCATAGGTCGATCTATGAAAGTCATGTGCCGACATGTTTGATGCATAGACTGACCTGTATAAGTCATGGTCAACTTGTGAAGGTCATGTGCTGCCTATGTGTCGACTTGAAGAGGCGGCACATGGAACAGAACCTACAGGCTTTAATAATACAACATAGGAGTCGATCTATGGAACAGATGTGTCGACCTATAACAGAAAAAAATTCTATAGGTTGACCTATAGTTCATTTTTTCACAAAAATTCTTTTTGATGCATGAAACCTTTTTCAAATTTGCTTTCAAATACTTTTATGCTTCCTAACAGTAAGATGCACATAGTGAATCAGAGAATACCGTCCAATATACATTAACGCTAAAGTATCATAGTTTTGACATCATGCAAAATACATCTAACGGAAGTTGCGCTCATATACTCCCCCTTTTTGATGATGATAAAACTTGAGACGATGTGTTTCATGTTTTAAATGAAAGGTTCCCCCTAAATATATGCATCCCAACTTCATCTTGCTTCTTCCCCTTTGACAATATCAAAAAGAAAGGAAACAATCCATGTGAAGTATCTTGCTTCTATTGTTTGGATTTGCAAATAATGGATGAAGCGGAATGAAACATGATGGAATCCATTCCTTTTTATTCAATTAAATCCTTCAATTTTTATTCCATTCAATTTAGGGTGTATGCAATGAAATGAACTAATTTGATCTATTTCGTTTCGTCCAATTATTAAAAATACACAAATAATGAAATGAAATCTTTGTACCATTTCACTCCACTTTACTTTATTCCATCCTATTTCATTAATTCCATTCCGTTTTTAGTATATCAATCTAAATATAACCTTAAAGAAATACAATGTGGAAATTCATAGGGGTGCTTGTGTAACTTTATGTGAATATGTTTATCAGTTAGGCATGTTTGATACTATTTGTCTGTATTTTTTTTAATTAAAACCATGTTAAATAATAATTGAATATATACAAATATGATATGAATCTCAAACTCAAATTATCCACTTCAGCATTATGAATGTCAATCTGTCAGTGAAATTTTTCGCAGAGAAATTTTCGTTCGGGGGCTTCAAAGACAGAAAATTAATTATACAATTATAACATTTGATACACTTTCACATAATCAAATAAATTTGTTGAAAAACAAAGTTGATCCAACAATACATTCAACTTGCCCATAAATATGTCATCAATACATTGGTGTAATACTCATGCATGTAACTTTGCCATAATCCAATCATATTTTTATTTATTTTTAAGGTGTTTTCTTTCTTGAAAGGTCAAAATAAAATTAAAAATTTAAAAAGTTTTAATTCTTATAATTAAAATTATAATAATTAGGTAACCTACTTACTTACTGTTCTAAAAGGACAAACATAACACAATGATTTATTTAAAAAATACGTAATTACAACTCAATGTTAGAAAAGGTTTTTTTATAACTCCATATGTGCAAGCAAAAGCAATCTTAACTATTTTGTTAGAGCATAAGTTGTATACATTATAAAATAGTGATCAAATTCCATTTTCTAATACACACAAATAAGAAATAACATGGCTGCAATTTTCAATTTTGTTTATCTTATAATTCTATTTTTTTCACTATATCTTGCTGCAATGAATGTTAATGGTATCCATTTTTTATTCTTTTAAATTTCCTTATCTACTTCAGAATTCATTAATTCATGCACAATATTTTGTCTTATTTTTTAACATTATTGCATTCTTTTTATTTATTTATTACAGCAGCAATTAGATGCAAGACAGATTCCGATTGTCCACAAAACATGTGCTTGCCTCCTAGTGTTGTGAAGTGTATGGGTATATCATGTACATGTGTTGGTTCTCGTGTATTGCCTTGGGAACTATGAGTACACATGCATTGAAAGGAAAAATTAGTTTTTGCAGTAGCAAAAAAATCTATATAATGTCTTTTATTTTAGAATATACACTAAGTTGTCATTTAATGTTTTTGGTGGTGTCTAATAATTGAATTATTTATTTATTTTTCTTATCTTAATTTCACGAATCTTTAAGTTATGGACTTTGTACTCTAAGGCTAAGTGATAGTAATGATATGTAATAAGTAGGGGTGATAGTAATGATAAGGCTAAGTGATAGTAATGATATGTAATAAGTAGCGGTGATAGTAATGATATGTAATAAGTAGCCGTGATCATAAATCAAATTAAATTGGATCATATATGTTTCAGTTTGGATCTTAAAACTATTTTCATAAAATCAATTTATTTTTTTAAAATCGATTTATAAGTGGATTGATTCGGTTTTAAACCATTTCTTTAAATAAAAAAAACAATTAAAAAAATAATTTTAAATCAATTTTTTTAAAATCAATTTTTTATTTTTTTAAAAAAATCAATTTCAAAACTAATTTTATAAGAAAATCAGTTTTTAAAACTATATTTAAAAAAAAAAATTATATCAAAAATAATTTTATTTTCTTTTAATTAACTTTTTTATTTTCATTAGTTATAAAACTATTTTCTATAAAAAATATTTATTTTAAAAAATTATTTTAAATTTGACTTTTATAATCACCACAAATAATATCTTGACTAAAAACAATCCCAAAATATGATGTGTTACATAAAAACGATCATAAAATAAAATAATTATGAATCATATCTCTATAAATCATAATTATTCATAAAATAAATAATTCATCTAAAAAATTGTTCAAACTTCTAAAATCTCTCATAATTGTTCATAAACAAATTTTATAAAGTTTTAAAATATTTTTTTTAAAATTTAAAAAACATAAAAAAAAACAATTTTTTTAGAAAAAAAATAACAAATACAGAAAAAAGAAAAGAAAATTGAAAATAATAAAATTATATTCTGAAAAAAAATTATTCCAAAAAATAAAAATAACTGAAAAAAAATTATTTAAAAAAAATGAAAATTGAAAAAAATAAATTAAAAATAAAATAAATTTATTTTAAAACATTTTTTTACTAAAAAAATAAAAAATATTTTTGATAAAAAATATTTTTTTTATTTAGAAGAAAATAATAATTTTATTTGAAAAAAAATATCAAATATAATTTTTTTGAAAAAAAAATTAAAATATAATATTTTTCGTGAAAAGAAAAAGTATTCTAAATTTTATTTTTAAAATAATTTTTTATAAAATTTAAAAAAATTTAAAATATAAAATTGATTTATAATGTGATAAAATATAAAAACAGACAAATATAAAAATTTAACGCATAGTAAAATTTGGATATCCAATAACAAAATCAAATTTTTATAATTGGTAACGGTTTATATTTGGATGACAAAATGGATACCCAAATTTTTATTTTAGTATTTGGTTTGATTTTTTAAAAATAGAACAATTTGGATACCAATTTAGTTATGGATAATCGTTTTTTTTTCACACCTAGTGATAAGGCAATTAATAATTTTATTTAGATGGTGTTATTTTGTTTTAGTTTTGAAGTTATGGTTGTGACCTTTTATTCAAACATGCCACGTATAGTTTTATATTGTAAAATTTGTAATTTATCTTCAATCAATTTATATTTCTCTTTTGATTTTTATTGGACAGCCTTATATGCTTTGTTTACTTTTAGAAGACAAGGAAAATTAGAACGTTACAACAAAATTATAATTAGCCACCTTTTAAATTCTTAGCTGCCTATACTTGTTTTTTTTTGTTGTGATTATGTTTTTGTTGCTAGTGTGATATAGACTATTCCTAGCATGATTGGATTGGATTCACTTTTGCATATATATATATATATATATATATATATATATATATATATATATATATATATATATATATATATATATAATAATGATTTTGAGGTGTTAGATTTTTCTAAAGTATAATTTATTTTGCATTTAGAATTGATCCTATTTGAAGTTATAATTTGTAGTTTTTGAGTTTAAACGTGATTTTTACATTGAAATTTATTGTTTAACTCATTTTTACATAAATGTATTCAAACATAAATCAATTATACTTAATAGAGTGGAGGATATCACTCACCAAAACTTAAGCATCATAAGCATGGCATAGGTTCACATGCATGCAAGTCATGCATATGTATGGAGTATGTTCAAGCATGCATGAGTGACTATATATCGACGCCTTTGTAAGATAATGGAATGCGTTGCCTTTTCATTAATCTGAATAGGGTATATATACAACAATGTGTAACGTATGTAATTATGATACAATCCTAATTATAGGAAATTATTTATGACTAATAATAATCAAATATTCTATTCTATCACACCCCCACAGTCGAAGCGGGAGGTTCACGGACGCTTAGACTGGTCCGAAAATCATCAAAGAGAATGCGAGGAAGTCCTTTGGTGAAGATGTCTGCAATCTGATGTCTGGATGGGACATGAAGGACGCGAGCCTGACCACGCGCGACCTTTTCCCGAACAAAATGAATGTCCATCTCAATATGCTTAGTGCGCTGATGTTGCACAGGATTACCAGATAGATAGATGGCACTAACATTGTCACAATACACCAAAGTGGCCTGAGGAATAGGAAAATGGAGTTCTAGGAGAAGATTGCGAATCCAACACGATTATGAGACAACATTGGCAACTCCCCTATATTCGGCTTCAGCACTAGAACGGGAGAGAGTAGGTTGTCTTTTTGAAGACCAAGAAATAAGGTTGTCCCCTAGAAAAACACAGTAACCAGATGTAGACCGTCTGGTGTCAGGACATCCACCCCAATCAGCGTCAGTGTAGGAGATCAGTTTTGTAATAGGAGATGGTGATAAATGTAATCCAAAATGTAAGGTGCCCTGAACATAGCGCAAAATGCGCTTAAGAGCAAGCATGTGTTCCGTGCGAGGGGCGTGCATATGAAGACAAACTTGCTGAACAGCATATGATATGTCAGGTCGAGTGAAGGTGAGATATTGTAGGGCCCCTGCAAGACTCCGATACATGGAAGATAATGGAATGCGTTGCCTTTTCATTAATCTGAATAGGGTATATATACAACAATGTGTAACGTATGTAATTATGATACAATCCTAATTATAGGAAATTATTTATGACTAATAATAATCAAATATTCTATTCTATCAGCCTTAGCATTGTAAATAACGTGAAATGAAGTTCGCAAAATGTTTTTTCATTATGGTATCATTCCCCTCGTCGACCCCTTTCGCTCTCTAACAACTCTAACCATTCTAATCAATTCAGTTACATTCCACGTGTGTAACTACTTCTTCCACCTTGAGCATCGATGGATGAATTCACAGAACTACCACAAGCTCCATCACCGACAACAATGTCGACGCAACGTCGGAATCTTGCATTCACTACACCGAATTATTACTCTTCGCATCACCTCAGTCTCAAACTTTTAATCAAACTTTAAAATAAAACTACTTGTTTTGGATCAAACAAGTTTAGGGTGTAATACTTACTTAGAGAGTGCACAAAGTAGTGGTAAATCCTAACATTCCTCCAAAATTCAAAACGCTGCAAGATCAAGTTGAAACACAAGGTTTCCGATGAATATGAAGCATAAATCGTGCATGATCAATAAATTTTCATTTGGCTTCAATCCACCATCTCGGCATCCATGCTACCTCGAGTACTTTGTTGTAAACACATGTTTGAAGCATGGGACAAGATCCACAAGTACTTCAATGCTCACATGAAGGCTCGTGTGAGGCAACTTAAACTTAAACTTAAATCAATCAAGAAATGTAACAACTCATTCACTGAATACGTTCTTCATGTCAAGGCAATTGCAAATTCATTATTGGTTGTTGGTGATGCTATTTTGGAACAAGATCAGATAGACTTGATAATTTATGGATTACTTGAAAATATAATTCATTTGTGATACAAATGTATGATACAATGGAATATCTTTCTCTCTATGATGCTGTGGTACTTCTCTATGTTCAACAAGCACAGTTGGACAAGTTTCAGCAAGAGCTTGTTGTAGCACCTGTGTCAGCAAATGTGGCTCATGCAAATCATCAGACAAATGGTGTATGTGATCAACACAAATTCTTGTGGAAGAGACCACATGTCTCCTGACAACGGGTGTGGTAGAGGATGCATCATGCCTAGTATTTGACCTACATGTAAGTTGTGTGGTAAATATGGGCATTATGTAATGGATTATTGGCATAGGTTCGATGAAAGCTTTACACATGCACCATCTCAGGTGAAAGATCCTGATTTTTCTGCTAACTCCATTGATAAACATGTCGATGTGACAACAGACCCTTAAGCCTTGGCCTTGATGGCTTATTCTCATGAATACTCATTCCCAAAGGACCTTGAAAGTCAAGCTTGGTTCATTGACTTAGGTGTTTCACGCCATCTTACCTCTAATCATTGTTTCTTGCATTCTAAGAAATCTTATAATGGTCTAAGTCGAGTCAATATAGAAAATGGCCAGTGTTTACCAATTCAATACGTAGGCTCTACTAATGTTAATGCACTTCGTGTCCTTCAATTTGTATGATTCTCATTGATATCCTGCTTGTACCTTACATTGCAGGCAACTTGTTATCAATTTCCAAATTTTCCAAAGACAACAAAGTTGTGTTTGAGTTTTGTGATAACAAGTTCTTTATCAAATCTCGTGTTTCTAAAGCAACTTTACTTGAAAGTTTTCTTGATTCCACTGGACTGTATTGTTTCCCACATTTGGTTATGGAGCTTTCAAGGAATCATTCACAAACTATGCCGAGCTCATCTTCCTTATGTTATACTGTTAATTCCATTTCATACTCACCAGTATCTGATGTAAATAAGCATAACACTAGTCTCTTATGGAATCATAGACTAGGTCATGCACACCTTCAAGCCATTCAAATGGATCTTAAACATTGTAATGTGTCCATATTCAATAAATATAGTTCCT
This sequence comes from Lathyrus oleraceus, assembly GCF_024323335.1. Classification (NCBI taxonomy): domain Eukaryota; kingdom Viridiplantae; phylum Streptophyta; class Magnoliopsida; order Fabales; family Fabaceae; genus Lathyrus; species Lathyrus oleraceus. The sequence goes on along the minus strand of NC_066580.1, from coordinate 182,891,825 downwards.
TGTTATGCAAGTCATGTTGCTTAGGAAAGTCTAATAAAATTCATGCTACTTTATCTTAAATTATTTACCATGCATCTTTTTATGTAGTTCATAATTATCTTTGAGGGCCTTCTCTTTTTCCTTATACTTCTAGTTATCTTTATTACATTACTTTTATGGATGCATTCACTAAGTTTACTTGTATCTACTTCCTGAAGCAAAAATCCGAGGCAATGCATGCTTTCAAGCTTTATGCAAGATTTGTTCAAACTCAATTCCATACCACAATCAAAGTTATGTAGTCTGATTATGGTGGGAAACTTAGGCCATTTACCAAATATCTAATTGAGTTAGGCATTTCACACATGCTCACTTGTCCTTACTCATCTTGTCAAAATGGCATAGTTGAAAGAAAACACAGGCACATTGTGGAATGGGTCTCACTATATTGTCACATACCTCTATGCCTCTCCAGCATTGGGATCATAGCTTTTCAACAACATTTTATGTGATCAATAGAATCCCTTCAACTGGTCTCTCACAATTTTAGTCACCCTACAAGCCTTGTACCACAAGCTTCTAAGTTATGCCTCACTCAAGGTGTTTGGATGTTCTTGCTTGCCTCACATCAGGCCCTACAACAAAAACAAACTTTATTTTAGAAGCCAATAGTGTGTGTTCTTATGCATATCTTTTCAACATAACGGATTCAAATGCTCAAGCAAGACTGGCACAATTTATATCTCAAAAAATGTCATAACACATGAAAGCTCTTTTTCCTATCCATCAATGTTCCAACCTGCTTATGATACATCGAAATCCCAATTCATACCCTCTGAGTCACTCTCATTTCCCTCATGGGACACTTCTCATATGATTCATCCAAATCCTATTGGCAATGCAAGTAGTGTGTCTCACAGTGATGCAACTGATCCTGTGAGCTCACAAGTCATAATTGGCGGAAGCATCTCAACTACAGCTGACCCTAGTGGTGCATTGAGTTCAAACTCAGTAACGACTCTTAATTATACCTCAAGTTCCACACCAAATATTCCTTTTGGTTACTTTTATGAATTAATGCATGTTAGCTCTGGCACCTTAACCATTCCTATATCCAATTCCCCTGATTTGAGATATTCTTCTATTTACAATTCATCTATCCTACATATCAATCAATTGAATGAGTATCACATGGTGAATATAGAAAAAGCATGTCACTCCAAGCCTAAAACTCTTCTTGCACATGTAGAACCAACTTCGGTCAAACAAGCCTTGTCTCATCCAGATTGTTCTAAGGCAATGCAAATTGAGTATGAATCACTTCAAGGTGAAATGAAATCCCGATGGAACTATTAACAGGTACAAAGCATGCCTAGTGGCCAAGGACTATCACCAACAATTTTGTTTTGACTTCAACGAGACATTCTCACAATTGTCAAACCAGCCACCATTTGTGTCATTATAACCTTGATACTTACTAACAAGTGGGAACTTCAACAAATCGATGTTAACAATACATTTCTCAATGGATCCTTGCAAGAAGACATCTATATGAGTCAACCACATGTCTTTGAAAATCAAGATCCATCCTTTGTTTGTAAACTCCACAAGGCTTTATATGCACTCAAATAAGCCCCTCATGCGTGGTATGAGAAACAGACTCAGGATAGTCTCTCTTGTTAAAATCGATTGACATGCCCAATTTTTCAACTATTTTGCTTGCCAGAAAGTTTTAACAATCAATTGACATAATCAATTTTTCCAAATTTTAAACGAAAATTCGGCCACCAGTGAGAGTTGAACCTAGGACCTCCCCATCATAGTGCATGCATCTAACCACTAGGCCAAGTCTCTTATTTGTTGCATGCTCTTGTGTAATGTTTTACTCGTGTATTCTTATGAGTGATGTATATCATGCTTTATGCCTTATTTCTATGCTAAAATTTAAATAGTGTGTGTTATAATGAATATATTAGACTTGTTTAAATCCCCACTTGATCATGAGGACATGTGTGTGCCTTATGCTATGAAATAGTGTGCAAGTATCATCTAAAGTAATTGACTAACATACTTGGGGATTTCCTAAAAGTGTGTATGACTTATGAAACCCTAGTTGGTTATAAGAATATAATTGTACTGCAATTTAATTATGAGAGATCAAGGGTGGTCATAAGAACCCAGAACCCTTGATATCATATGTAGTAAGTAATGTAGAGCATTACAAAAATACTATGAGAAAGTTGATAGTCTGAGTGGATATGTAGTAAAAAAACCTAGACCATGTAGATTAGGGTAGAGTGGTGAAACCCTACTAATGTGCTTGTTTGTGTATGCTTGCCTAATGGAATAATTGGTAAGTGAAAAACCCATCGCTTATAAGAGATTGACTAGGTAAATAATGGTAGACCGTTATGAGCATGTGTATTCTTACCTAAAGAAGGTTACTTGGTAAGCGGTGATACCTTAGGATCGAGTTAGGATCCGACATTGTGAACTCATAGGAAGTGCAATGATGCTTCGAGTTTGGCGAGTACCGACATCCATTGATTCCAGAGTTAGTTAGGTGGCATGGTTAGGTGAATGTTAAGGCCCTAGACTTAATGCAAATGTGACTCTGTAAAGTGTATTTCCACAAAGTGGAGGCTGGGAGTACTGATGGCCATATCTAGTTAATGGTATTCTACATAGTGGAGGATGAGTACTATTGTTGGACTTATTAAAACCCTAAATTCTAGAATATATATAGATAGTAGAATTGATGAGTGGAGGGGAGACTACACAAAAAAGAAGAAAAAAGCAAAGGATCATTTTCTTCAACAATGTTTCTTCACCATTTTCATCATTTTCTTCAACAACACAACAACCTTTCTTCACCATTTTCACCATTTCCTTCAACAACACAACAACCTTTCATCATCATTTTCACCAACAACACCAATATCTTCATTAGCTTCACCATATTCACTTTTCAAAGTTTGAAGGTTTGTTTTTATTCATAAAAAATATTCATGTTGTTGCTGTAAGTTTGTAATTATTCATAAAAAATATTTATGTTTTTGTTGTAAATTTGTTGTGGTTTATAAAAAATATTCATATTATCGTTGTAGGTTTTTTTTTTCTTCATAAAAAATATCCATGTTGTTGGTGTAAGTTTGTTGTTGTTTATAAAAAATACTCATGTTGTTGTTGTAAGTTTATTGTTGTTTATAAAAAATATTCATGTTGTTGTTGTTCATAAAAAATATTCATATTGTTGTTGTAGGTTTATTATTGTCCATTAAAATATTCATGTGGTACTTGTAGGTTTGTTTATTATTCCTAAAAATATTCATGTGATTGTTGCATATTCATGTGGTACTTGTATTTTGCTACTAAGAACTACATAGTTTTGAATTCTCCATCATACTACGACACTTTGAATTTGTATCTTGTGAAATACCCTAATAAAAAAAATCTTCCATTTCTTGATAGTATGTTCTAATAATTAGGAGAATCCAAATACATTAGGGTTAACACTATTTTTTCACAAAATTAATTAGAGGTAACCTATATCTAAACGAATTTCGTAAGATATTAATACCTTTCTTACACATAATTGACTCTTGAATCTAAGTTTGGTTGCGATGATCATATTTTTTAAGGATTTTATCAACATTTTCCCTTTTAAAAATAAATTTTTGTGGCAATTTCATTATTTTCGAGCGTTTTCGCACTCGAGTAATTTTCTCATTGCAGCAAAAGGTACAAACTAGGAAAAATTATTTTCTTGATGATTACTAATAGTCTTGTACAAAATCTATAACTTTTCAAATTGTGATAATTCAACCACGTTAGTAAAGTGGTCAACAACTACGAGGAATTAAGACCCTAAGTTGCAACAAACAAATGATACAGTAGCAATGCAACATTGGGATCATATAATAATTTCAATAAAGAACTACAGTAAATGAGCTAACCAGTTGTTGACCTGCTGCAGTTGACACCCCTTACAAAATATTTTTATTATCAAACCATCCATTGAACTGGATCTTCACAAAAACACATAACATAGAAACCATAAAATAGTTATAGATGATTTCTCAAAATGATGTAGAACTAGTTAGGTTATGTTATTGCAGGCTTGAATCAAATTTTGAAAGAGTATAATTCCACCTGAAAATTGGAGTAATAACCCAAAAAGTTTGGTGATTGAAGTTATTAACTACTTAAAAGAGTATAATTCCACCTAAAAATTGGATATGCATTTCAGCATATACCTAAAAAGATTCCCCAAGTATAAGAAATTAAAATGAACTCATACCTAGAAGAAAAGAACCGATTAATACTAGTTCAAGGTTTCCATTTCATGAGAAATTGGGTCATGGACTATGATTAACTTAGTCATATCACTAAATGTATCTTCAACATACATTCGATTTTATTTGATAAAATTATGACAATAACATGTGCAAGTTCTTTCTTTCTTTTTCTGTATGAATCAGGATGATGGGAAAAATTGAAGAGTAGAACGACACATTACTATAAAATTTAAGCACATCCTTTTTAAGTTTTAAGATTAATGATAATAACGGTATTTCTATCATGATATGAGTACCTGAACAACCTCCAAGAGATATGGAACAACCGAAAGAACTTGTCTCCAATGAAAATATAAAGACTCTATGTAATAAATTACTTGGCTTCTTTCACAATCAAACAGGTCAATAAACAAAAGTTCACATTCTCATCTCAAATACATATACCAACACCTTCCTGATTTTGAGCACAAGCAAGAGATGTGTATGGATTGTATTTAAGCAGCAAATGGGTAGGCTTTTTCTTGTGCACCAGACCAAGCCTATCTGAATTGATAGCCTGCAACTGCTCCATAATCTTAGTAGAATTCCAGATGCAAAAATTTGAATTCTTCCATATGTTTGATATCATAACTGCAAACAAAAAGGATGTTAGAAACAAAACTACACAATATAAAAAATTTACTTTATGTAATTCTTCGCCAAACATATTTAACAAGAATGTCAATTTGTCTGTAATTTTTGTTAGTGAGTGAGACACTTTTAGTAAGGAGAGAAAAAAATAAGAGAGAATAAAAATAAAGATTGATATTATTGAATTATGATTGTACAAATTAAATTACAAAATATGTCTATTTATATACAACTAACTTTTATACTAAGTAACAAACCCTAAACCCTAAACCCTAATTAACTTTGGGCTTGGGCTACACAACTTGGATTATATCACAACACCCCCCTATAATCCAAGTTGTCAAACATACGCTAATCATAGTCGATCTGAACTATTCCTAATTTCTTTCTCAAATTCAAGAATTTGTCGATCTTCAATCCTTTTGTAAAAAGGTTGGCCAACTGTAATTCACTTTAGAAATGCCTTACTTCAACTTCACCTCGATTTACCTTATCCCTTAAGAAGTGAAATGTAGCTTCAACGTGCTTACTCCTTCCATGCAAAATTGGATTCTTTGTAAGATTTATGGTTGACTTGTTGTCAATTTACAACACCAGAGGTTTCTTCACTTTGACCTCACTCTCTTCCAGCATATATCTGATCTAGATTGCTTGACATGCATCATAGGATCATGCTATATATTTAGCATCACACGATGATAATGCCACCACAGGTTGCTTTCTCGAGCACCATGAAATTTAGGCACCAAATACTTGAAAGAAATAACAAATTGTGCTTCTTTGATCTTCCTTATCTCCATACCAATCAGAATATGAATAGCAAGTAACCATAGATTCTTTACTTTTAGAGTTTCATCAAAATATAATTTCATAGTTTATCGATCCTTTTAAGTATCTCAGGGTTCTTCTTGCAGCCTTCATATGTGATACCCTTTGTTCAGTCATGTATCTGCTCACTAATCCGGATGAGAAACCTATATCATATCGACTATTGCACACATATCTTAGAGATTTGACAATTTGTTTGAACAAAGTTTCATTGACTTTGTCTTCCTCTCCATTCTTCTCCAACTTCAAATTTGGTTCGACAAGAGAAGATGCAAGAGTCAGATCATCCATCATGAATCTCTTGAGTATCTCTTTGACACACTTTCTTTGATGTAGCACCACACCTTGCTTCAACATTTGAAATTCCATACCTAGGAAATAAGACAAGTTTCCTAGATTTGATATTTAAAATTCCCTCATCATCATCTCTTTAAACTTCTACAAGTTCTTCAAGCTATTTCTATTTACCAGCAAGTCATTGACATATAAGAAGATGATTGTTATATCTTGTGCCAAAACCTATGCATAGACACCATACTCATACCTTCATTTGATGAATCCTAATTCGAATAAGTATGAGTCTATCTTCTTGTTCCTTTCCCTAGGTGCCTGCTTGAGGCCATATAGCGCTTTATGTAACTTATACACTTTCCCTACTTCCTTTTGTATCATAAACCCATAAGGTTGTGTGACATAGAATTCTTCATCTAAGGGACCATTCAAGAATGTTGATTTCACATCTAAGTGAAATGTCGACTAACTTTACTTGTATGCCAAGGATACAACCAATACGACGGTTTCCAATCTTGCGACAATTGCATATATTTCAGAGTAGTCGAGTCTTTCTCTCTGAAGAAATCCTCGAGCTACCAATCCCACCTTATGTCTTGATATCAACCCATTAGCATTGTGCTTCATCTTGAACACCCACTTCACTTCGATAGCTTTTGTATGTGTCTGCAATTCGACTAACTCATATGTGTTGCTTCTTTTGATTGCTTGTAACTCATCGACCATAGTAGACTTCCACTTCATATTCTTTAAAACCCCGATATAGTTGATTAGTTTAACACCTACAAGTAAAGCAAAATGAACTAATTCTCCATCTGTTGTGACTTCTTCATCATCAACCATTTCATAATCTTAAAACCTTGTTGGATGAACTCTAGTTCTTTGAGGTCTCTGGCTTGTACTAGCCATACCCTCTTCGATTTCGACTGTGTCGGGAATGTCAACAATATTTTAATGTATTGAGTCTGCAAGTGCACATACCAATCAATTGTAGAATAAAAAATGTCAAACCCACAGAGACCAATATCAACCTACTGTGATCTATCATCGCTTTGTAAATCTAAGGCTAATCATTTTTTGATTGATTTGAGAGTGGATGTAATTACTAATGATTTTAGGAATTAAATAAATGGAGATCGGAATTTAATTTCGTGTACCTTCGGGGCTCGGATAAATTTCGGCACTTCGTTTTAGTTTTAAATATTTTTGGAGGAAATATTAATTTAAAAACACTACTCACTTTCACGCAACTCGGGTTATGTTTGGAAACCGTAAATGCCATGTTATCGCTCCACAAGTTAGAATTTTGAAGCACTTTTTGAAAACAAATAAGTCCTAATTTATTAATAAATAGTTGTCGCTGTTTTTAGAAATTAGAAATCCAAATTTTATTGATCAGAAATCGGTCTCACACTGTCACGCTATTGACCAGTATCTGAGTGCTTTCGCCGTTGTGCAAAACTTTTTAACTTTAAAACTAAAATTCAAAATCGGAAAAATAAATTAATATGAATTTCGATAAAATTTATCGAATCTCTTCGGAACGAAGGTCCTCACATCCTGGACTCTAGGAGCTTAGCCGAACATATTTAGGAAAAACATATTGTTGTTAATTTGACTAAACATGAAATAATAATATAGAAAACTAATATTTAAAATAATAATAAATTTTATATATATATATATATATATATATATATATATATATATATATATATATATATATATATATATATATATATATATATATATATATATAGATAAATACATTGAATAATAAGAAGAATAGTACAAATTGAAATTGCAAATAAAACTGACAGCAACAATGAATAATATTTGAGACTGGAAATTAAGAACAAAAATTAAAATGATAAAAACTGAAACAATAAGGACTGAAATAAATAAAGCATAAAACTAAAAGTGTAAATAAATTGAAACTTGAAAATAAAAGTTGAATTAAAAATTGATTCTAAAATTAAACTGAGAAACGATTCCGGCAAGATTGCTGAATACTTGATCCAAGTACAAATAAAAAAACTCATAATTCTAAGATGCGACAATTCCTCAATGTGAGAAATTGCAGCTTTTACAATAGTGGAATTTCTGCCTAAAAATGAATTCTCTAAAACTTGGATGATGAGAACTTAAGACCTAGGCCTATTTATAGAGCTGAAAACTATTGAAAATATCTGAAATCGTGTTGGAAGTGTGGGAGAAATATATGTTGAAGTGGGGAGAAATTGAATCTTCATGTTACTATTTTTCAGGCCTTAAAGTCCATAGCGAATGCCATGAGTACAGAATGGGTAGAACATGTTGTTTAAGGTCCATGGCGAATGCCATAACCTCATGGAGGACGCCATGACCTCTGAAACTTGGTCTTTTGCTTTTATTTAGATGGCACATGTCTCTCATGTCTTCTACTTCATTGTGAATGCCATGAGTGTAAAAACTTGCTATTTTCTCTGTTCTTTTCCGTTTTCGTCCCGATTTCTTTCACGAATGCTCCTTTTTGGAAAGTACCTGAAACAGACATAAAATACCAGCATAACAGTATAAAAACGAGATAAAATATGCTAAAATGACATGTGTATTGAGTCATAAGCGTGATACGTTTCAGGGTTATCACTTTTTCGACTGGAATATCGACAATTACTTCGACTTTGACTTCAGCGGATTCTTCATCGTCGTCATAGCTCATCAATGGCTTGTTAATTGGGTCACCAAAATTCAAATCCCAGGAAGAATTGTCATCAATAATAATATCTTGACTCATTATAATCTTTTCACTAATTGGATTGAATAACATGTATGCTTCAGTTTTGTGATATCCTACCAGAATCATAAGTTCACTCTTGTCATTAAGCTTCCTTCTTCTTGCATAAGGAACATGCTTGTTAAAAATAGAGCTAAACACCTTCAGATTAATCACAGATGGTCGTTTTCCACTCCACACTTCTTCAGGAACCTTGTTCTTCAACTTCTTGGTAGGGAACCTGTTACCGTGGAAACAACTTCTCCCCATAAGGATTTTGGCAAATTCTTCTACTTCAATATGCATCTCTCCATGTCCAATATGGTCTTGTTTCTTCTCTATGCTATTCCATTATGTTAAGGTATGTAAGAAGAAGTTACGTCATGATCAATTCCATGTTCTACACATAACTCTTAAAATCTCTTGGATGTGTATTCACCACCTCCACTTGTTCGCAAAACATTGATCTTCTTTTCACTCTAATTTTTTACAAGCATCTTGAATATATTAAAGATTTCAAATACTTTGTCCTTTCTCTTGATCACATAGATCCAAAACTTTCGACTAAACTCATCAAAAAATGATACAAAATACTTATTTCCATCAATGGTATAATCCTCAAACGGGCCACATACATTTGAATGTACTACTTGTAGTATGCAAGAGAATCTCATTGGTATAGTCAAAACGAAAGACTTTTTGGATTGCTTTCTGACTAAGCAGCCATCACAGAGTTTGTAGGGCATTTCAAGACTTGGTATACCAATTACAAAATCTTAAGTAATCAGTTGATTGAGTGACCGAAAGTTGTCCAAACTTCAAATGCCACAAATAATTATGCTTGTGGTCGACAATAATTGTTAGACGGTGTACTTCAGTCGAACTGATCATGGTCTTGAATGTCCTATTCTTCGACAAAGGGGATTTCAAGACCAAATTATTCTGAGTGTCGAACAGTTCTAAGGCTCCATCTTTCATAATCACTAAGAAACCTTTTTCGACCAATTGTCCAACACTTAGAAGATTGCACTTTATTCCAAGTACATAGAAGACATCTTTGATCATAACTTTTCCTCAATTACTCCTTTGAATAACTATGTCTTCGGTACCTTTTACTTGAAATGAGGTATTATTAGCATGTTTGACCTCGCTCTTCTTCGATGAGTCGAAATCTGCTAACCACACTTTTCGACCAGTCATGTGATTTGAGCAACCCGAGTCGAGGAACCAGATCTTGGAGTCAACATAATGATGAGGACATCATTATCAAGGATTCTAGTGAAGAAATTCAAGGACTAGGAAGACCAATAACAAGGGCACGTGCCAAGAAATCTAAGGAGACCTTAAAACAAATAGCGATAACCATTATAGAAGCAAGGCCAAAATTAGAAGACTTGAAGGGCAAATGGTCATTTCCATTAGTCCATTGGTAGAAGGATTGAGATCATACCATGCTTCCTATCTAACTTAGTTCTATTTACTTAGGAATTAAAAATAAAGATTTTATGTTAATAAGGCATAAACCATGCATATGTGTGTTTTATTTTGTAAGCCAATCACAAGTCTTCATCTAAATGAGGCAAGGGTAAGACCCCAATTTTGACCCTAAGATCCCTCATGTAATTTCATCATAAGCATTAGCATTGAGATCATACCTTGGCATCCTCCTTACCCCTCTTTCATTGGGTTTGTTCTAGGAGAGATCACCAAGCACTTTGTGATTGTATCATACTTGTATTTTATCATTTCACTAACCAAAATATCAAAAATATGTCTTTGCATTTGCCTAACTCTTTTGTAGGAAGGGCATGATCTCCATCGATCTATCAAGTTCACATTTAGGGTTTGAGACCCTCATGAACAAAGAGCACAACCAATAATTGATCCAAGAATGGTTATGAGCATCATATATAAGTCCCAATGTTCTCTACATTTTATATTGATCAAGTTTTCTTCAAGAGTTTGAGGGTGATTTGCCTTGGAAACCCTAGTTTGACTGGGTATCTTGAGTAACTTCTCCAACAAGCTATCTCACCAATTGATCAAATTTCTCAAGGGACACTTCAAAATTCATCATATTATGCATATATCATCTACCATGAGCCTATAAAGTCAAGAGAATTAGAAGTTAGCAAGTTGGTTGATGGTGGTTGGCCAGATGAATTCATCTGATCAAAACTGGGTCTCCCTAGACCCTATCTCCTACAATTTTCACTATATGAAAATTATTGCAAGAGAAAACTTATTCTAAATGACAATCCAAACAACTTTCATGTTTAGACCTAGAGCTAGTTTTTCTTGGAAAATTATTTTCTATGTTGAAACATTATAGGTCATTTTGTCTAAACCCTAATTTGAAAGTCAACTTCGCAAGGCCATAACTTGATCAATGTTTATGAGATGAAATATTTCCAAGTTTAACAATCAAATTAAATGTGTCCAATTCAACTTTGATTTTTGGAGTGGGAGCTAATTCAACTTTTTTGAGCATGTGATATGAGGTTACATTATAGGTCATTTTTGACCTATACCATTGATCAAGTGATTTTTCCAAACTTCAAAAATGTATAACTCTATAATTTCAAATCCAAATTACATAAAATTTGTGACCATTTTGAAGGTCTTTGAGAGAGCTACAACTTTTATGAAGACACTTTTTTCATTTGAAGCTCATATAAAAAGTTAAGCAAGGTGGAATATTGAGACATATGGCTTGACACTTAGAAAAGTTTTGATATGTCAAAAATTTCCAAACTTCCACCTCAAATTTCTTCATAATAAAAACTCCAAATGGAAAAGTGTTGAACATGAAAGTTATTCCTATTGATCTCACCTTTCTATAGAGCCCAAATTCATTCATTTTGGACAAGGAATGCATAGGCTGCGCATGGCATGAACATGGTGTCATCACTTGGCAAGGATCCAACTTCAAATCAAAATGTACACTTGCCTTGCAATCCAAGCTGAATTCAGACTATCTCACACTCATTTGTGGACTTATGGCAATGATTTTATGGGCTTATGCGCTCCCATGCACCCATGCATCATCAATGACCAAATTTGGAAAGTGAATTCAAGTGTGCAAAAAGAAATGGATTCAGCTATAAATAGAGCCTCATATGCTCAGCATTTCACACACATTCGCGCCAGCTTTGATCCCCTAACTCTAACCCTCACATTGCAAAGCATAAACCTGAGAAATTCACTTGAATTTGAGTTTGAGTTTCTACTATTTTGAAATTAAAATCTCCAGGAATCCATAGCCTTTTGAGCATTCAATCCTTCTTCTGCAAGCATTTGGAGTGAGATCAAGCACGAGCAAGAGCAAAATCAGTTGAATCCAGACCTCCAGTGAAGGTATTTTCTAGAAACTTTGATCTCTTCGATTCTCTCTAATTCTTGCTCAATTCTATTGATTCTTTGGTTGTCTGAAGTCCTACCAATGTAGGCAAGAAATTGAGTTGCTTAGAGGCTAAATCGAAGCAACTCAGTTCATGTACCTCAAATTTCAACTCCATGTATCTCTCAATATACTTGGAGTTAGAGTGAATTGAGGCCAGATTCGAACTCAGTGCCATTTTTACTTTGAGATCATGTCCTTGTTTTTAATTTTGGTGACGATTGAAGGTGGACCAGTCCGGTGAGGTCCACCGGAGAAGAAGACCGGAGCTACAACTCCGGCGATGTGTTGGCATCTCTCACAACCATATGATCCGTCTAATTTATTTTAATCCTGAGCGTTCTTTCTGATTACCAAGGTTATGGCGTGCTGACTAGAGTCTATCGTGGATAGCGTGTTTGTGACCACTTGATCTGCCACCTCAATTAATGAGGGAGATCAAGTGGTCCACATTTTCTCTGATATTTTAATTTTCATTTTAAATGCATTATTTTCAATAATTCATATTAAATTCAATATTGATCCAAAAAATATGGGACTTTCACCAAAAAATTTCAAATATTTTTCTCTTTCATATTCTGAATTGAAATTATTTTTTGGATTATTATTAATATTTTTCATGAATTAATTGATTTTGCATTTGTTTTTAATTGTTTAAAAATATTTTTAAATGTCCAAAAATTATGAATTTTTTTCTCCAAGGTCCTTTGACCTTGTTTGACCTATGATAAATCTCATGGCCATTTCTTTGGTGTTTTGATGAGATTTTAGGAATTGGACAAACCATATTTAATTTAAATGCACTATTTTAGTATTTTAATTTGAATAAATGCCAAATAAATTTGTTGACCAATTGAGATGACTTGTTTATGTTTGACTCTTGTTGTTGGGCCTTGGTCAAGGTTGATTTGACTTTATCAACTTAATATCATTGGATTTAGGGGATTGATGGAATGTACATTCCATCTCCCAAAATGAATGGATGATATTAATTTGGTAAAAGTCCTCCTTTGACCAATTTGTGTTTTAATACATTCCCCTCCCACTTCATCTTATTCCCTTTCTTCATTCATTCATTCCATTTGGCCTATGATATCTCATAATCCTAAGGCTAGTTGATTGAAAAATTGACATGAGTATGGATGAGATTAGGCCACACTTTTTGCATATTCTTTTTGTGTGTGGTATGTTTCATGAGCATAGTCCATTATACTATGTCTCTAACATGCATTAACACCAAAATTTTATTGCCCGACCTCAAATAGTTGTGACTTCTACATAAGTCCAATTATGATTGCTTAACATAGCGCTAAATTTGTGACATAAAAGGGATAATCATTCTAGTTAGTGAGATTGTAAATCTCCCCTCTTTCATGGAATTGTGTGGAAACTTGGCCTTTTTCCTTCCTTTGGAAGATGTCTTGGTTCAAGGATCCATGCTTGTGATAAGTGGGTTGAGTGTTCTCCAAAGAATGACTTCAATTAAAAAGCAAAAGCAAAACAATACTAACTTCTAACCAATTAACTACTAACTTTTAATTTCAAGTCCTTTACTTTAATGCCATTTAATTTTTGTTTCTATTCACTTGCCATTGTTCATATCATTCTAATTGTTTATGTTAATGCAATTTTCACTTTGTCCATTTGGACCATATTGTGTGATAAATTTTGTTTGTGTATACTTTGCTTGTTTGTATGGTCTTTGACCATTAATGTACATAATAACAACAAAAACCCTAAAAGACTTTTGTGTGGATTGTTGGCTTGATCTTGGACAAATGGACTTAGAGTCTAGGCAACCTCCTATGCTAAAAGACTTGGCCAATGCCAACTTGTTGAGAAACCAAGTGCTTGCAATTTGAAACTTTATCTGATACATCATTCAAGATCCTTTCGAGTTCATCTGCAACATGATCATTGTGAAGCTGTTATTTTGAACCTGTGACTTGTGGAATTCATCTGTTACATGGGCTACTTTGAAGAAGATCATGGAATGGATAAACTTGGACGTGGCCATCTTTATTTGATGCCTTGCTCTTCAAAATAATATAATTATGCATTTGTGTATTGCTTGATTCTAAAAGTTAAAGGGAATTCTGGGTTTTTATTGACATTCTTGTCTATTGGATTGCTACCCATTTGGTCAGATCTTTTCAACTCTAAACTTTTAATTTTGTACATAGGATAGTCTCTTCATCTTCTCCCCATTTCTTTAATTTCAAAATCTCTCCCTCCATTTTTTAAAATCTTCTTTGTGTGAACTACTTTTGTTCTAAACTTTGACCACTTTGCAAAAAAAAAGATAGAAACTTTGGCCTTATGCCATTGCATTTTCAAACTTCTTTTCTTAAATCAAGCTTGTAAATAAATTTAACTATAATTGACCTAAAATTTCAAAAAAGCCAAAAAGAACTAACTCATTCAAACCATATTTAGGCCTTCGTGCCTTTCAAACTTAAATTTTGTTAAAAGCAATGCATCCACTTTGAAATTTGTATCACGAACTACGAGGTTTTGATCCCTCATTTTTATGTTGGTACATAGGCACAAGACCGAAGGTCTTATCAAACACAAAAATATAATTAATGAATTCTTTTCTAATCTCCCCATTCTATTTGTTTGTAAACATCACTTTACACCAAGTACATATGCACACAAAAATGGCTCCCTAGGAGTACCTAGGACACTTTGGATGCTAACACATTCCCTCTGTGTAACCAACCCCCTTACCTGTAATCTCTGACTTTTTATTAGTTTTGATTTGAAAACTTCTTACTTTTGGGTTTTGTTCGTACTTTTTCCCTTTTCCCTTGGAAACAATAAAAGTGCGGTGGCGACTCTTGTTATTTGATCTCTAGCTTGTCAATAGCTTGATGATCATGAATTTATCACTACAGAAATTAAGTGGCGACTCTGCTGGGGAGTAGTCTCTAATGGGTTTAGCCTACTTTTTGGGTGTATATATTTGTATATATGTGATGTTTGTATAAATGTATGTGTGATATAATCTGCTTGTTGTGCTTGGTGATCTCTGAATGGTGAGATAAGTTCTAACCCTAACTTGAGTGAAATTAAGATAGGAGGATGGTATAGTCATGTTCGACTTGTGTGGAGTAGTCCTTAACAAGTTGGCTTGGGATCCATCTGCTCAGTGGAGACTCCTTTGGATTTGGAAATGTCACACAAGTATTTATGGTTAGGCATTACTATTTCTAATTGGGTCCGAGAAGCTGAGAACCTTAGAACATTTAACCCATCTTGGCCTATTTAGGACGTAGTGCGGAAACTGTTCAAGTGTAGACTTGATAACAGTTGTTACGTGATACTACACTCAGACGAGTTTCTCTTGAGAATATTATGGGTCGATAAGTCAGTCATCTTAACCTGTAATATCCGATAGATGAAATTAAGACTCTGGGAACTTTTTAGAGCATGATCTACAGGTTTTTATCCTTAGTTCACTCCTTTGGGATGGTTCTTACCCAGACTCCATGCTCGTGACTTACAACAAACCCTTGATTCTTGGTTGATCCAATCAAGTCTTGTCAATATCAATGGAACTTGGGTGTTGATAAGGTGTAAACCATAATCCACCAAAATGGATGATTGATCTTGAAAAAGATTTTATTCATCCCTTGACCTTTGTTTTCCTTGTCTGTGATCCCTTATTTGTGATTGTTGCATTCATGCATTCATGCGCATCATAACATTCATCACACGAAAATTTCAAGGAACAAAGGTATCATTTGCAAATACTTTCAAACCATGGATTATGGACGAAGGAACACTAATAAGTACAGTTTCATATGTCCCGACTTGAAAGAGTTAAGGAAGCTAGCATCTTTTGTATTAGATCCCTTGGACTTTAAACAACGTCATGGGAAGCTTCTGTCCATCTTGTCTGCTGATGTGGGTGAAGGACTCTTGAGTGTGCTAGTGCAATTCTATAATCCTCTTTACCATTATTTCACTTTCTCAGATTTTCAGCTTGTGCTTACCTTGGAGGAGTATTCTCATCTTTTGGGGATACCTATTTCTAGTAGAGTGCCTTTTAGTGGATTGGAGGATATTCCTCGATCTAGTATTATTGCTGAAGCTCTTCACTTGAAGAAGTCTGAGATAGAGGCTCATTGGGTGAAGAAAGAAGGGTTATTTGGGTTGCCATCTGTTTTCCTCATCAAGGAAGCTACTACTTTTTCTCAAGCTCGTAGTGTGGACGCTTTTGAAACTATCTTTGTGTTGCTCATTTATGGATTAGTTTTGTTCCCTAACATTGACGATTTTGTTGATGTTAACGCCATTAGACTTTTCTTGATTGGGAATCCTACGCCTACTTTGTTGGGTGATATGTATTTCTCTTTGCATCTAAGGAATTCTAAGGGTGGTGGAATGATTGTCTGTTGCATTCCTCTTCTGTACAAGTGGTTTATTTCGCACTTGCCTCAGACCCCTGCTTTTGCGGAGAATAAACAATGTCTAAGGTGGTCTCAGAGACTTATGTCTCTCACTAATGATGATATAGTTTGGTATGACCCATCTTTAAGCAGTTTGGAGATTATTGATAGTTGTGGTGAATTCTCTAATGTGCCTCTCATTGGTACACAAGGAAGAGTTAACTACAACCCTGCTTTGGCTCGTCGTCAACTTGGGTTCCCCTTGAGAGATAAACCTAATAACATGTTGTTAGAAGGTCTTTTCTATCAAGAGGGTAAAGATTCCCAACATTTGAAGCAGAAGATTGTGCATGCTTGGCATAATGTGCATAGGAAAGGAAGATCCGAGGTTGGTCTGCGCAATTGTGTAGCTTTGGAAGCTTACACTCTTTGGGTGAAGAAGAGAGCTATGGAGTTGAAGATGCCTTATCCTTGCGAAAGACCTATGTCTATGGTTGTGGTTGAGCCATTAACTCTCCCTAACCAAGATGTAGAGGAGTTGGAAGACGCGCTCGCCAAGATGAAGCAAGAGAAGGATATGTGGGAAGAGCGTTTTCGTGCTTTGAGCAAGAAGCATGAGGAGTTGTAGTTGGAGTCTAAGGACAAAGATGCACTTATTGAGCTACTTGAAGACTGAGTGACGAAGAGACAGAGAGAGCCAGAGGTTTCATCTTCTAGCATGCCTTAGTCTTCCGTTGCTTGGAAGAAGATTGTTGATCAGCTTGTCCTCGAGAAGACTCAGATGAAGGCTTCTTTTGAGACCGAGATCCGTCGCATTCAAAGGAAGTACGCACCTTCAACCAGATCTTCTGACATTGTTGTTAGGGATCCTTAGTATGACTAGTCTTCTTTTCTCTTGTATCTTTTTATTTTGGTTTCTGAAATTGTACTCAGTGTAATCCTTCCAATTTATATAAATAAAAATAGATTTTTGGTCATATCAAATTGTTGCAATTTCCATTTAAATATTATATATTTGCAAATGATATAGTAAGTTCCTTGAAAATAAAATAATCAAGCATTGCATTTCATGCATCATTTGCATAAGCAGGTTTTCGCCAGATGTATGATTGGTGTTTCTTCTATGCTTTAGCCAAGCTGACTCACTGGTACAATACCCGAGCCAATCATCTAAAAATCCTGGCACATTTGGAGCAAGAGAACAGAGAGCTGAAGGACGAGATCGCCCGCCTGACTGCCATGATGGAGTCAGTTCTTGCTGCTCAGAATCAAGCTTCTTCAACACCTGTAACTCCTCCCGCGAGGACTGTTACTTCAGAGGTGACTACCTCTACCATGCCCGCTGCTACCTCTCATTTCGTGTCGAATATGCCTGCCAGATTCCCTAGGGGAATTCCGCCCAACTTTGTGCCCGAAGGCTTTGCGCCTACATTTACTTCCATGTTGGTATCTAGCCCGGTCATGTCCGTGCTACCTCCCGTTGTGCACACTTTGCCTCGCGTAGAGGATACCATCTATCATTCCAAGCCGTCTGAGGGTCCGGATGTTTTTGAGAAGATGGACGAGATGAAAGATCAGTTTCTTAAGCTGCGCAAGGAATTGAAGACGCTGAGAGGTAAAGATTTGTTTGGAAAGAGTGCTGCTGAGTTGTGCTTAGTGCCCAACGTCAAGATCCCAGTGAAGTTCAAAGTGCCTGACTTTGAAAAGTATAAGGGGAACTCTTGTCCGCTCAGTCATCTTGTGATGTATGCCCGAAAGATGTCTACTCAGATCGACAATGATCAATTGCTTATTCACTTCTAAGATAGTCTGACTGGTGCTGCACTTCGTTGGTACATGGGGTTGGATAGTGCAAGCATTCGCACTTTCAACAACTTGGGAGAGGCTTTTGTGAAGCAATACAAGTATAATGTGGACATGGCGCTGGATAGAGACCAGTTGAGGTCTATGTCTCAGAAGGACAAAGAGACATTTAAAGAATATGCGCAAAGATGGAGGGAGTCGGCCGCCCATATCTTTGTCATTTAAAGAAATGACAAAGATCTTCTTGAAAACTCTGCGTTCATTTTACTATGAACGAATGATTGCTAGTTCCCCCAATGACTTTACCGAAATGGTAAACATGGGGATGAGGCTTGAGGAAGGAGTCCATGAGGGATGTTTGTCAAGATATGAGGCGTCAACAAGCAAGAGATATGGTAGAAACTTTGGTAAGAAGAAGGATAGTGAGACCAACACAATAATCAGTGGGAGGCAGAGGAGGCCTCAGATCAGAAGGAATCAACAACCCTGTCAACATCATCATCATCAAGTGTCATCCGTAATTCTGGTATTTTCTAATCAACAAGCAACACCAATTCAACAACAACAACATCAACGTCAACAACAACCACAACAAAGAACGAACACCTACAACAACAACAATCATCATCAGCAGAACTTTGAGAGGAAGAAGGTTTCTTTTAACCCGATTCCTATGTCATATGCAGAGTTGTATCCCTCGCTAGTTCTCAAGAACTTAATTCAATCGAGGAACCCACCGAAGATCCCAAAATCACTTCCCTGGTGGTATAAACCTAAGCACCGTTGTGCTTTTCATCAAGGAGCACCCGGACACGATATTAAAAACTGCTATCCATTGAAGTATGAGGTTCAAAAGCTCATGAAGAATGGTATGGTGTCCTTTGAGGACTGCGCGCCAAATGTGAAAGCGAAGCCTTTTCCCGCTCATGGGAACTCTTCAGTGAATATGGTGGACGGTTGTCTTGGAGAATTCAAGGTTTGTGACGTTCGGTTTATCCGAAGATCCTTGGTGCAGATGCATAAGGATATCTGTATGGTGAGTGACTATGAACATGACCATGATGGTTGTGTTGTTTGTAGTATGAACCCAAGAGGGTGTGTTGTAGTGAAAAGGGACATCCAATGTCTGATGGATGAAGGCATGATTCAAATTTTTCAATCTCGTCATGTAGATGATGATGTCAATGTCATAGTGCCCGTTTTCAAACAACAAGAGCGGTTGGTAATTCAATATGACAGCAGCAACAATAATAATGTCAGCCAAAGATCAGTATCGCCGTTGGTAATACGGTTAGCGGGTCCAGTCCCGTATTCATCTGATAAGGCTGTATCGTATCAGTACAATGCTACAATGATAAAGAATGGTCAAGAGGTCCCGTTACCTACGACAAGTTCAGTAGTGAGTATTGCTGATGTTACGAAGGTGATCTGCAGTGGTCGAGTGTTTGGGCCGGTGTTCCCAGAAAACAAAGAAGAAACGGTTGTTGGTAAGAAGGTGGAGGTGCCTAATGTAGATCCGGTTGGTTGTTCAAAAGATAAGTCTGGTGAATCCAGCAAATTGAAAGCCAATGATGATGATGAGGTCCTCCGATTGATAAAGAGGAGCGAGTTTAATGTGGTTGAGCAGCTGCTCCAAACCCCCTCAAAAATCTCAGTGTTGTCTCTGCTGATGAATTCCGAAGCGTACAGAGAAGCACTACAGAGAGTTCTTGAACAAGCATACGTAGAGCATGATGTTACTGTGGATCAGTTTGATCACATCGTGGCTAACATCACTTCATGCAATAATCTGAGCTTCTGCGATAAAGAACTCCCTGAGGAGGGAAGAAATCATAACCTGGCTTTGTATATTTCAATGAATTGTAAGGAAGATGCTTTGTCAAACGTGCTTGTTGACACCGGGTCATCGCCGAATGTGCTTCCGAAGTCAACTTTGTCAAAGCTATCTTACCAAGGAGCGCCTATGAGGTATAACGGTGTAATCGTCAAAGCATTTGATGGTTTGCGCAAGACAGTAATTGGTGAAGTGGACCTTCCAGTCAAGATAGGTCCGAGTGATTTTCAGATTACTTTTCAAGTAATAGATATCCACCCGGCCTACAACTGTTTATTAGGAAGGCCATAGATTCATGAGGCAGGAGCCGTTACCTCCACTCTACATCAGAAGTTGAAATTTGTCAAGAATGGCAAGCTTGTAATTGTTGGAGGAGAGAAGGCGTTGTTGGTTAGCCACCTTTCATCTTTCTCTTATGTTGAAGCTGAGGATGAGGTTGGAACTCCGTTCCAAGCCTTATCTATTGCTGCTGAAAAGAGAGTTGGGGCACCTATGTCCTCGTTGAAAGATGCTCAGAAGATTGTTGAAGAAGGTACTGTTGATTAGTGGGGGCACATGGTAGAGGTCTCCGACAACAAGGGCAGAACCAGTTTGGGGTTCCAGAAAGGCTCATCAATTGCAAGATCTGAAGATATGCAACTCAGCTTCCGTAGCGGAGGGTTCATTCATGGCAATGAACAACACTTAGCTCCCGTGCTAGAGGATAGTGAAGAGGAAGACTGCACCAACTTTGGTACGCATGGAAAGACGTGCAACAATTGGACTGCTGTTGATATTCCTATTATTTTGCATCGATCTAAGTCATTTCTTTTATATTTTAAAATCCTTCTCCTATGCCTAAGGGAGAAGTGAACATTGTTTGGGCATTTTAAATTGATTATTAATAAAATTAATTCTATTCATCCACATCTTTGATGTTTGTTTTATTTTTTGCTTTATTCTGAAAATGGTAATCACAAAAAACATAAATAAACAATATAATTGTCCATCTGTATAATATTTGGTCACAAATTCACTTCTCTAAAATCAAAATATCAAATTATTATGCAGGTTGGTTCCTAACCCCATTGAATACAATGATCCTTCTCCTTCTCCAAATTTTGAATTCCCTGTGTTTGAGGCCGAAGAGGAAAGTGATGTAGAAGTGAGTGATGAATTGACTCGTCTTCTTGAGCAAGATGAAAAGATTATTCAGCCGTTTGAAGAGCAGATTGAGCTAGTCAACTTGGGTTCCGAAGATGATGTGAAGGAAGTCAAGATTGGGTCTCGACTGTGTCCAGATGCTAATAAAGAGTTGATTGATATTCTTCGAGAGTATTCAGATGTGTTTGATTGGTCTTATCAAGACATGTCTGGTTTGGATTCTGAGATTGTGGAGCATAGATTGCCGTTGAAGCCAGAATGCCTGCCAGTCAAACAGAAGTTGAGAAGAACGCATCCTGATATAGCTGTGAAGATCAAAGAGGAAGTGCAGAAGTAGATTGATGTCGGTTTCCTTGTGACCGCTGAGTATCCGCAATGGGTGGCCAATATTGTGCCTGTGCCGAAGAAAGATGAAAAAGTCCGCATGCGCGTTGACTATAGAAATTTTAATAAAGCTAGTCCGAAAGATGATTTCCCTCTGCCACACATTGATATGTTGGTAGACAATACTGCTAAATTCAAAGTCTTTTCGTTTATGGATGGATTTTCCGGATATAATCAGATCAAGATGGCACCCGAAGATATGGAGAAGACCACATTCATTACACCCTGTGTAACAACCCAATTTTAGTATTTATTTCTTATATTATTATTATTATATTTTATTTTATTTATTTGGAGTGTTAATTAATTAATTGGTTGTTAGGTAATATAATAATTGATTATATTAATTAACTTGGTGTGTATACTGTGTTGGTTTAATTTATTTGAATTAAATAGAGATATTATAACACTATGTCTTATTGGGCCTATTAATTAAATTAGAGGTATCATTCTTTAAGCCCAAATATAATACTAGAATAGTAAGAGGTGAAGAGAGTGAGAAGTAGGATTCATTTGATCATTGACGGCAACAGAGAAAGAAAAGAGGAAAAGTAAGGAGAAGAGGGGAAGAACAAGAGAGAAGCTAAGGTTTCCAGAAAATTGAAGAGGTAAGGGGGAGAATCCTTATTATTATGGGTTAGTATGATTGGGTCAATGGGTAGAAATATGTTTACGTTGAAATCCCTAAATTTCATGGTTTTTGGAATTGTTAGGTTTTGATGAGTATTCTTGATTTGTGGTGACTTAATTGTGTTAAAACTGTAAATTAACTTTATATACTTAGAGTATTGTATGAGTTATAATTTTCTGAGCGTTTGACTTTTTACGGAATCGAAATCGGAGGTCCGAAAGGCCTCCAACGATGAAAAACGCAGAAAATTCTGTATTCTGTTTTGTGTTAACCGGTTACTTGTTAAAATCTGCGCAGAAAGTCCATTCTGTTTTGCGTTAACCGGTTAACCAAAACCGTTAACCGGTTAACACTGTTGAAAATCTGCCAGGAAGTGCATTCTGTTTCGCGTTAACCGGTTACCTGAAAGCGTTAACCGGTTAACACTGTTGAAAAATGAAAAATTGAGACTTTAAAAGTTGTATTCAGTTTAAAATGAAATCTAAGTGTGCGTATTGGATAATTAGCCTATATTTGTGAATGATATATTGTTATGAATGTGTATATGTACCATTGGTGGATAATTCATAGAGTTGAATTATGGTGATATGTGGAATGTTAAGATGGTAGAGATGATCTTAATTGCATATGTGTTGGTATTTGTACATTCATTCATGGCATGGTCGGCTTCATGGTGGAAGCGGTGAAACTGTGGGTTCACATGGTAATAGACGTTGATCCTTGAATGGAAATAGGCGTAGTAGACGTTGATCCTTAATTGGAAATAGACGTAGTGGCTTTGATCTTGTCCGGATCGGAAGCGTGGCTTGGATTCTAGATATTGAATCGGAAAGCGGTGAAACGTTGGGTTCACACTGCGGTACCACATGCATAGAGTCACATGTCTTGCATTGAGTCACATTAGAGTTATGTGATAATTGAGTGTATGCATTGTTGTGATTGTGAGGTGTGTATGAGATATGGTAATTGAATTTGGTGATGTTTGGATACATAACTTGGCAAAAATACGTGATTATGTGATAATTGTAGTTATGTGTATATTTGGGAATATAGTATTGGATTTTAATATTGTACTCCTTGAGTTTTGATGGATGTTTGAAACATGTGAAATAAATGTTGGTTAATATTATTGACATGGTTATACAAGGTGTGATGAATTCCATTAATTGTTGATTTAATCATTGTGTCTTATTATACTTTTTCATAATGATTTGAATTCTCACCCTTCTGTTTGAATGTTGCCTTTACATGGGCATCGTGCAGATACTCCAGAGTAGTATTGCTGAAGTAAGTGGACGGTAGCTCACTCGAGATTTAGCCGGAGAGTTTCCGTGTTTTAGCCTAGAGACTAGGTAATGAGTCAATGCTCTGGTCATGTAACACGGGGTAGATTAGTAGTATTGAACTTATGTCTTATTTGGATATGGATTACGTTATTATTTGTGAACATGTTAATTGCATTTGCTGTTTGAGAGGCCATAGTGCCAAATATTCTGGACATGGTTTTATTGTATCTTGAGGAGATTATTGAGAGATGATCATGGAATGGGACATGAATCATTTTATGAAATGCGTGAATATTCATTATTTTCCGCTGCGAACGCATATTCCTGAATATTCATGATAATTGAAATGTGTTATTTTAAATGACCAGGTGTATTGTATATTGATGATGAATGATGTTTGGTTTTTGAAAGCTGTTGGTTTTTAAAAACGTCGATGTGACGCCCTTTTGTTTATATGCGTGCTTATTCACTCTGATTATATGTTAAGTATTTTGGGGTAGAAAAAGGGGTGTTACATTAGTGGTATCAGAGAAGGTCGGTCCGTCCGGCCAGGTTGTTTAATTATGTTTGTTCCCTAGTATGCGACATGTGTGTGAGAACACTGTCGATGCTTGTTTTATTTTCCATTGGCAGGTTGGGAATGAAATAAGTTGAGGAGAAGCGTCTTCTTATCTTGAATGTTCTAATTTTATCGAGCTTGGACATTATGTTGTTGCATGCAAGAGTGCAGTGTTGGATAGTTAACCTGTTTTGAGAATGTTGCGTTTTCCCGAATCCGAAGAGAGGTCGGATTCGAGGATGGTATTGGTTAGAATTTAATCGAGTGTATATCAACTATTTCGAGAAGAAGGTTATTTTCCCTGAGGTTGGTGCTAAGGAAGATTGGTTTGTGTCTGCTAAGCAAGTTGATGAATCGGTGCAAGATGGTGCTGAGTTGTTTATGTTGTTGGCAACCTTGGATATACGTGAGAAGAGGACGATTGAAGAATTGCCAATAGTTTGTGAGTTTGCGGAGGTATTTTCGGAAGATATAAGTGATTTACCGCCGGAACGTGAGGTTGAGTTTTCGATTGATTTAGTTCCTGGAACTAGTCCTGTATTGATGGCTCCCTATAGAATGTCTGCTTCTGAGTTGAAAGAGTTGAAGAGTCAACTTGAAGACTTGCTTGAGAAGAGGTTTATTCGTCCTAGTGTGTCGCCGTGGGGTGCACTTGTTCTGTTGGTCAAGAAGAAAGAAGGTTCTATGAGATTATGTGTTGATTATAGACAACTGAATAAAGTGACGATTAAGAACAAGTATCCACTCCCGAGGATTGACGATCTGATGGATTAGCTGGTTGGAGCTTGTGTGTTTAGCAAAATTGATTTGAGGTTTGGGTATCATCAGATTCGTGTAAAAGCTGAGGATATTTAAAAGACTGCTTTTCGGACAAGGTACGGTCACTACGAGTACTCTGTGATGCCTTTTGGTGTGACTAATGCACCTGGTGTATTTATGGAGTATATGAATAGAATTTTTCATGATTATCTGGATACGTTTGTTATTGTGTTCATCGATGATATATTGATTTATTCTAAGAGTGAAGAGGATCATGCCGAGCATTTGAAGGTTGTGTTATCGGTGTTGAAAGAGAAAAAGTTGTTTGCTAAACTCTCTAAATGTGAGTTTTGGTTGAGTGAAGTAAGTTTTCTTGGGCATGTGATTTCAAGTGGTGGTATTTCTGTGGATCCTACGAAGATTGAAGCTGTATCTCAATGGGAAGCTCCTAAGTCTATTGCTGAGATTAGAAGTTTCCTTGGTTTGGCTGGTTATTATAGGAAGTTCATTGAAGGATTTTCTAAGTTGTCGTTACCATTGACGCAGTTGACTGGGAAAGGTTAAGCTTTCATTTGGACTTCGCAGTGTGAAGCAAATTTTCAAGAGCTTAAGAGAAGATTGACTACGGCTCCCATTTTGATTTTACCGGATCCGTTAGAAACTTTCGTTGTGTATTGTGATGCTTCTTTGTTGGGTTTGGGAGGTGTTTTGATGCAAAAAGGGAAAGTGGTAGCTTATGCTTCAAGGAAACTTAAAGTTCATGAGAGGAATTATCCGACGCATGATTTAGAGTTGGCCGCCGTTGTGTTTGTGTTGAAGCTTTGGAGACATTATTTGTTTGGATCGCGATTTGATATGTTTAGTGATCACAAGGGTTTGAAGTACTTGTTCGATCAGAAGGAATTGAATATGAGGCAAAGGAGATGGTTAGAATTCTTGAAAGATTATGATTTTGGTTTGAATTATCATCCTGGAAAGGCGAATGTTGTAGCCGATGCATTGAGTAGGAAGTCATTGCACATGTCTATGTTGATGATTCGAGAGTTTGAATTGTTGGAGCAATCTAGAGATTTGAGTTTGGTTTGTGAAGCGACGCCTTCGTGTGTTAAGCTTGGTATGTTGAAGCTTACGTGTGGCATTCTTGACGAGATTAGAGAAGGTCAGAAGTCAGATTTGAAATTAGTCGATGTTATGACAGTGATTAATCAAGACAAAGGTGGTGACTTTCGGATTGATGAGAATGGTATCATGAGGTGTCATGATCGAGTTTGTGTTTCGGATGTTGCGGATTTGAGAAAGAGGATTCTTGAGGAAGGGCATATAAGTGGTTTGAGTATTCATCCAGGTGCTACTAAAATGTATCAAGACTTGAGAAAGATGTTTTGGTGGCAAGGTATGAAGAAGGATGTAGCGGAATTTGTGTATTCATGTTTGACTTGTCAAAAGTCAAAGATTGAACATCAAAAGCCGTCTGGTATGATGCAACCGTTATCTATTCCCGAGTGGAAGTGGGATAGTATCTCTATGGATTTTGTTTCGGGCTTGCCGAGAACATTGAGTAATTGTGAGGCGATTTGGGTCGTTGTGGACAGGTTGGCGAAATGTGCTCATTTTATTCCAATGAGGATGGATTATTCGATGGAGAGACTTGCTAAGTTGTACATCGAAAGGATTGTGTGTTTGGATGGTATTCCATCGAGCATTGTTTCGGATAGAGATCCGAGGTTCACTTCGAGATTTTGGGAAGGTTTGCAAAGTGCTTTGGGTACGAAGTTGCATTTGAGTTCGGCGTATCATCCGCAAACTGATGGTCAAACGGAGAGGACTATTCAGTCACTTGAAGATCTTTTGAGGTCTTGTGTTTTGGAACAAGGAGGAAATTGGGATAGTTTCTTGCCTTTGATCGAGTTTACGTATAACAACAGTTTCCATTCGAGTATTAGAATGGCACCTTTTGAGGCTCTTTATGGTAGAAGGTGTAGAACTCCTTTGTGTCGGTACGAATCGGGAGAGAGTGCTGTGGTTAGACCCGAGTTGATTCAAGAGAATACAGATAAGATTAAGATGATTCAAGAGAAGATGAAGGCTTCTCAGAGTCATCAAAAGAGTTATCATGATAAGAGGAGGAAAGCTCTTGAGTTTGAGAAAGATGAGCATGTGTTTCTTCGAGTTACGCCAATAACGGGTGTTGGTAGAGCTTTGAAGTCGCGTAAGTTGACGCCGCGTTTCATTGGTCCTTATCAGATTTTCGAGAGGGTAGGTGAAGTGGCATATCAGATTGCATTACCACCGTCACTTTCTAATCTTCATGATGTGTTCCATGTGTCTCAATTGAGGAAGTATATTGCGGATCCATCACATGTTATTCCATTAGATGATGTTCAAGTGAGGGATAATTTGACGGTTGATACATCACCTATGCAAATTGAAGATCGAGAAGTGAAGAAGCTTCGTGGTAAGGAGATTGCTTTGGTGAAAGTGATATGGGGCGGAGCCGCCAATGGCAATATTACTTGGGAACTCGAGGATAAGATGAAGGAATCGTATCCGGAGTTGTTCGTTTGAGGTAAATTTTCGAGGCCGAAAATCTTTTAAGCGGGGGAGAGTTGTAACAACCCAATTTTAGTATTTATTTCTTATATTATTTTTATTATATTTTATTTTATTTATTTGGAGTGTTAATTAATTAATTGGTTGTTAGGTAGTATAATAATTGATTATATTAATTAACTTGGTGTGTACACTGTGTTGGTTTAATTTATTTGAATTAAATAGAGATATTATAATACTATGTCTTATTGGGCCTATTAATTAAATTAGAGGTATCATTCTTTAAGCCCAAATATAATACTAGAATAGTAAGAGGTGAGGAGAGTGAGAAGTAGGATTCATTTGATCATTGACGACAATAGAGAAAGAAAAGAGGAAAAGTAAGGAGAAGAGGGGAAGAACAAGAGAGAAGCTAAGGTTTCCAGAAAATTGAAGAGGTAAGAGGGAGAATCCTTATTATTGTGGGTTAGTATGATTGGGTCAATGGGTAGAAATATGTTTACGTTGAAATCCCTATATTTCATGATTTTTGGAATTGTTAGGTTTTGATGAGTATTCTTGATTTGTGGTGATTTAATTGTGTTAAAACTGTAAATTAACTTTATATACTTAGAGTATTGTATGAGTTATAATTTTCTGAGCGTTTGGATTTTTACGGAATCGAAATCGGAGGTCCGAAAGGCCTCCAACGATGAAAAACACAGAAAATTCTGCATTCTGTTTTGTGTTAACCGGTTACTTGTTAAAATCTGCGCAGAAAGTCCATTCTGTTTTGCGTTAACCGGTTAACCAAAACTGTTAACCGGTTAACACTGTTGAAAATCTGCCAGGAAGTGCATTCTGTTTCGCGTTAACCGGTTACCTGAAAGCGTTAACCGGTTAACACTGTTGAAAAATGAAAAATTGAGACTTTAAAAGTTGTATTCAGTTTGAAATGAAATCTAAGTGTGCGTATTGGATAATTAGCCTATATTTGTGAATGATATATTGTTATGAATGTGTATATGTACCATTGGTGGATAAGTCATAGAGTTGAATTATGGTGATATGTGGAATGTTAAGATGGTAGAGATGATCTTAATTGCATATGTGTTGGTATTTGTACATTCATTCATGGCATGGTCGGCTTCATGGTGGAAGCGGTGAAACTGTGGGTTCACATGGTAATAGACGTTGATCCTTGAATAGAAATAGGCGTAGCAGACGTTGATCCTTAATTGGAAATAGACGTAGTGGCTTTGATCTTGTCCGGATCGGAAGCGTGGCTTGGATTCTAGATATTGAATCGGAAAGCGGTGAAACGTTGGGTTCACACTGCGGTACCACATGCATAGAGTCACATGTCTTGCATTGAGTCACATTAGAGTTATGTGATAATTGAGTGTATGCATTGTTGTGATTGTGAGGTGTGTATGAGATATGGTAATTGAATTTGGTGATGTTTGGATACATAACTTGGCAAAAATACGTGATTATGTGATAATTGTAGTTATGTGTATATTTGGGAATATAGTATTGGATTTTAATATTGTACTCCTTGAGTTTTGATGGATGTTTGAAACATGTGAAATAAATGTTGGTTAATATTATTGACATGGTTATACAAGGTGTGATGAATTCCATTAATTGTTGATTTAATCATTGTGTCTTATTATACTTTTTCATAATGATTTGAATTCTCACCCTTCTGTTTGAATGTTGCCTTTACATGGGCATCGTGCAGATACTCCAGAGTAGTATTGCTGAAGTAAGTGGACGGTAGCTCACTCGAGATTTAGCCGGAGAGTTTCCGTGTTTTAGCCTAGAGACTAGGTAATGAGTCAATGCTCTGGTCATGTAACACGGGGTAGATTAGTAGTATTGAACTTATGTCTTATTTGGATATGGATTACGTTATTATTTGTGAACATGTTAATTGCATTTGCTGTTTGAGAGGCCATAGTGCCAAATATTCTGGACATGGTTTTATTGTATCTTGAGGAGATTATTGAGAGATGATCATGGAATGGGACATGAATCATTTTATGAAATGCGTGAATATTCATTATTTTCCGCTGCGAACGCATATTCCTGAATATTCATGATAATTGAAATGTGTTATTTTAAATGACCAGGTGTATTGTATATTGATGATGAATGATGTTTGGTTTTTGAAAGCTGTTGGTTTTTAAAAACGTCGATGTGACGCCCTTTTGTTTATATGCGTGCTTATTCACTCTGATTATATGTTAAGTATTTTGGGGTAGAAAAAGGGGTGTTATACCCTGGGGAACATTCTGTTATAGAGTAATGCCTTTCGGTTTGAAGAATGCTGGTGCGACTTACCAGAGAGCAATGACTACTCTTTTTCATGATATGATGCATAAAGAGATTGAAGTATATGTCGATGACATGATTGCTAAATCAATTGATGAAGAGGAACATGTTGAGCATTTGTTGAAGTTATTCCAGCGTTTGAGGAAGTATAAACTCCGCTTGAATCCCAATAAGTGTACTTTTGGTGTTCGTTCTGGTAAGTTGTTGGGCTTTATTGTCAGCGAGAAGGGTATTGAAGTTGATCCTGCCAAGGTCAAAGCAATACAAGAAATACCTGCGCCCAAAACTGAGAAGCAAGTCAGAGGCTTTCTCGGCCGCTTGAATTATATTTCCAGATTCATTTCCCACATGACTGCCACATGTGCACCTATATTCAAGCTTCTTCGGAAAGATCAGTCTTGTGATTGGATCGAAGATTGCCAGAAAGCTTTTGATAGTATCAAAGAATATTTGCTTGAACCTCCAATTTTGTCTCCCCCTGTTGAAGGAAGACCATTGATCATGTATTTGACTGTGCTCGAAGATAGTATGGGTTGTGTTCTTGGGTAGCAAGATGAGACTGGAAAGAAAGAATTTGCAATTTACTACCTCAGTAAGAAGTTCACCGACTGTGAGACTCGGTATTCTATGCTTGAGAAGACTTGTTGCGCATTGGCTTGGCTGCTAAGCCTCTGCGCCAGTATATGTTGAATCATACCACTTGGTTGATAACCAAAATGGATTCAATCAAGTATATATTTGAGAAGCCTGCTTTAATTGGGAAGATTTCCCGTTGGCAGATGTTGTTGTCAGAGTATGATATCGAATACCAATCTCAGAAAGTGATCAAAGGTAGTATCTTGGCTGACCATTTGGCTCACCAACCAATTGAAGATTATCAGTCAATGTAGTATGATTTTCATGATGAAGAGATTTTGTACTTGAAAATGAAAGATTGTGATGAACCATTGCTTGAAGAAGGGCCAGAACCTGGTTCCCGTTGGGGCATGGTATTTGATGGAGATGTTAATCAATATGGAAATGCCATTAGGGCAGTGATTATTACTCCTCAAGGCACGCATCTACCATTTACAGCTAAATTGACTTTCAAGTGTACAAACAACATGGCAGAATATGGAGCTTGCATTATGGGGCTTGAAGAGGCCATGAATCTCAAAATCAAGTATTTGGATGTCTTCGGTGATTCGGCTCTGGTTGTGAATCAGATCAAAGGAGAATGGGAGACAAATTAACCCGATTTAGTACCATATAGAGATTATGCGAGGAGGATTTCAACTTTCTTTACAAAAGTTGAATTTCATCATATCCCTCGAAATGAGAACCGGATGGCAGGTGCTCTTGCAACGTTGGTGTCACTAATTGTAGTAAAATATTGGAATGAAGTTCCCAATTTATCTCTGATGCGTCTTGATAGGCCAGCTCATGTGTTCGCTGTTGAAGAGATTAAAGACGAGAAGTTGTGGTATTACGACATCAAATGTTTCCTCCAAAGTCAGATTTAGCCGCCCGGGGCATCTTTGAAAGATAAGAAGACTTTGAGAAGATTAGCCGACAATTTCTACTTGAATGGTGATATACTATACAAGAGAAACTTCTACATGGTTTTGCTCAGATGTGTGGATAGACACGAAGAAGACTTGTTGATGACTGAAGTGCATGAAGGTTCCTTTGGTACTCATTCCAATGGACATAGTTTCATTTTAGTGACAATTGACTACTTCACAAAATGGGTTGAAGCGGCATCGTATGCAAATGTGACCAAGCAAGTTGTTGTAAGGTTTATCAAGAATCAGATCATATGCCGTTATGTTGTGGCAAGTAAGATCATTACTGATAATGGATCGAACTTGAATAACAATATGGTGGAAGCTCTTTGCAAAGACTTCAAGATTGCACATCATAATTCTTCTCCCTATAGACCCAAGATGAATGAGGCTGTTGAAGTTGCGAATAAGAACATCAAGAAGATTATCCAAAAGATGGTTGTCATATACAAGGATTGGCATGAGATGCTCCCTTTTGCTTTGCATGGGTATCGTACATCCATCCGCACTTCAACAGGGGCAACCCCCTTCTCTCTTGTTTATGGTATGGAAGCAGTACTCCTCGTAGAGGTTGAGATTCCTTCATTATGTGTGCTCATGGAAGCCAAGTTAACTGAAGCTAAATGGTGTCAGACCAGGTTTGATCAACTGAATTTGATTGAATAGAAGAGGTTAATTGCCATGTGTCATTGTCAGTTATATCAGCAGAGAATGAAGAAAGCTTTTGATAAGAAGGTCCGACCTCGAGTGTTTAGAGAAGGTGACCTTGTGCTCAAGAAGATTTTGACGTTCAATCCAGATTCCAGTGGAAAATGGACTCATAATTATGAAGGCCCATATGTTGTTAAGAGAGCCTTTTCAGGCGGCACATTGATTCTTACAACTATGGATGGTGAAGAGTTCACTCATCCTGTGAATGCAGATACAGTCAAGAAATCATCCGCCTAAATAATAAAAGAACAGCTCGCTAAGTTGAAAACCCGAAAGGGCGGCTTAGGCAAAAATGAGCGCGGTGGATTGAAAACCCGAAAGGGCGATCCAGGCAAAAATTAGAGACATAAAACAGAAAGAATTTCCCGATAATTTGAGTATCCCACCTTGGGGAAACTTATGCAAAAATTAGGGATTATGGCAAGTAACTGCATTCTGCTGATCTTCAGTGATTTTGAAGACTTGTTTGAGCACAAGGGTTGACATCATTTCGTCCCCAGCAGCGGTCAAGAGCACAGTGGATATCGAGAGTTGGTAGAAGGATTAAGGATCATTTGTATTCAATGTAACCCTTTTCCATAGTAAATTACCATTTTCAACTTTGTAAAATCCATGGAGTCTTGTCATTTATAGACTACCATTCCATTAAATAAAGTTGAGCTTTTATCCAAATCGTTTCTACTCTTATTTACTTCAGCCAATAGTTTTAAATTTTATTATGATCATTTTGAAATTAAATTTTTAAAGTAAAAATCAAGTTTTTTTAAATATATAAAAGCAAGTAAAAGGAATATCAACAACATTTCAATGGATAACAAGTCCTTAAGTGCGAGACATCAGAGGTTCCCCAAGAAGTTAATCCTTCGGGTATCCCTAGACGTTTGTGTTGATTCAATTCCTCGGCGGAGTGTTTGATCCTCAGTGGAATTCCTTTCCTCGTCCCCAGCTGATTTGGTTGATTCAGATACCCTGCGACGTGTTGTTTTTCCCAACAGAGTTTCTGCCTTCCCCAACAAAGTTCGTATTCCTCAGTAGGGTTGATCTTCAGAGATGGTTGATCTTCCCCTAATAGATCGCTTTGGTTTCTCCACCAATCGCCATTCAACTTGCTCTCAGTCAGAGTTTCCTCCTGGTTTCTGAGAAGCTTTTTGTGATTTTTTTTCTCTGTAGGGTTGTCTCCCATTTTTATGGTGTTGACCTAAAGTTCCCCACAGATTGGATGTTCTGTCCTCAGCAGATCTCCTCCTTCCCCAGCTAGGGTTGAGCCTTTGGGGTGTTGATCTCTCTGTTCTCCAGCAGTTGTCTCCATATTTTGTGGATTGACCGAGGATTGTACCGGTGGTTCAAATTCTCTGCGACACCTTTGTATCCTTTGTGATCATTTTGTCAGCATAATCCTCATATATACATATACATATACATTCATATAATTTCATAATTTGCATATCCTGCTTCCTCATATTTGATTTTTTTAAGATTCTTATTCTCTGTTATGGCAGTATTTTATCCCCATACCAAATCTGGTGTCTGTCCTCCTTCAATTGTAGAGTGCCAGCCCCTTAAGCAGAAAGACTTTAACCTTTCTCCGTTTCCCCATTTAGTTTGTTTCGTCGTGGATGGTTGTTATTTCAGTTCCCTCTCCAGTGGATTTTCTGAATGGAATTACTCCCCTTGAGTTATGTCCTCATTGGGTTGAGTCTTGATTGACCATTTTCTTTCTAGCTCTTACCTAGATAGATACTTTGGTCCCCTAAGAGTCTATTACCCAGTAACTGATAATATTCTTCTTAGTTTGCAGTTTGTTACTTCTTGTCCAATACCTAGCAAAAGTACCCTTATTTTTCTCCTCAGTAGAGTCCCCAGTGGATCTATTCCCCAAGAAGTATATCCTTGATATGTTCATCCTAACCGGTGACGAATGTCTTTCTTTCCCCTTCCTGAGTCTATCCTTGATATGTTCACTTTAACCAGTGACAAATATTCTCATTCTTTTGGTATTATATCCAGTAAAAAGGTAGTTATAATCCCTATTTTGTTCCCTAGAGAGTTAATCCTTGATATGTTCATCTTAACCGATGACAAGTTTTCTTCTCCTTATGGTTTTCTACCCAGTAACCGGTAGTTGGAAATCCTACTTTATCCCCTCGTAGAGTCTATCCTTGATATGTTAATCCTAACCAGTGACGGATTTTCTCTCAGACGGTTTTCTATCCAGCTTTCGATAGATGTAATTCCTACCCTTTTTGTTCAGTTGGTATATCCTTGATATGTTCATCCTAACCGATGACAGGTATCCTCCTTGGCATTTCCAGGCAAGTTTATCCTTGATATGTTCATCTTAACTGGTGACGGATTTTCTTCTCTGTTGAGTTTATCCTTGATATGTTCATCATAACCGATGACAGATACTCTCACCCTTGGTCTTCTGCCCAGTAACTGGTAGTTGTAAATCCTATCATTTTTGCAGTTTCCCCAGCAAGGTTATTCTTACCCAGTAACCGGTAATGAATTTCCTCCTGGAATCCTCAGTGAGTCATCCTTGATATGTTCATCTTAACCGATGACGGATGTTCTTTCTGTCAGATCTTTATTATCTCCTTACCCAGTAACAAGTAGTAGATAATAGATTTCTGCTCCTCCTGTGTTGAAGTTTATCTTCCCCAGTTGAGTTGAGTGTGAATTTCCTTAGTGAAATCGTTTTTCCCATGCATGATTCGAGTACCACAGTTTTATCCTGGCTTACTCATGTCCCCTGCAGATGTTGTTTGTTCCCTGACCGAGTCTTTCCATTTTATATGGAATTCCTCGAGTCCCCCAGCAGTTTTAAGTCGTAGCCTGGCCTACGCATAACCCCCTTTACCCTCCCCCCCAGAGTCTCTGTCTCCCTAGTGAGTTTTCCTTACGGAATGCATTGTGCTCCTGTGGATCTTCGGCCTCTCCGATTTCTTTTTCCTTTGTGGCAATATTTCCCCACAGAGCATTAAGTTTTGCATTCATGTCATATGCATGATGAGGTCTCTTAGGGACCAAAATTTGTTTCTCTATGTTGTTATTTAAGCCCATTCTACTGAGTCGAGCCGAAGATTTTAACCTTCACCTCCTCAGTTAAGACCCCAATTTTGACCCTAAGATCCCTCATGTAATTTCATCATAAGCATTAGCATTGGGATCATACCTTGGCATCCTCCTTACCCCTCTTTCATTGGGTTTATTCTGGGAGAGATCACCAAGAACTTTGTGATTGTATCATACTTGTATTTTATCATTTCACTAACCAAAATATCAAAAATATGTCTTTGCATTTGCCTAACTCTTTTGTAGGAAGGGCATGATCTCCATCGATCTATCAAGTTCACATCTAGGGTTTGAGACCCTCATGAACAAAGATCACAACCAATAATTGATCCAATAATGGTTACGAGCATCATATATGAGTCCTAATTTTCTCTACATGTTATATTGATCAAGTTTTCTTCAAGAGTTTGAGGGTGATTTGCCTTGGAAACCCTAGTTTGACTGGGTATCTTGAGTAACTTCTCCAACAAGTTATCTCACCAATTGATCAAATTTATCAAGGGACACTTCAAAATTCATAATCTTATGCATAAATTATCTACCATGAGCCTATAAAGTCAAGAGAATTGGAAGTTAGCTAGTTGGTCGATGGTGATTGGCCAGATGAATTCATCTAATCAAAACTGGGTCTCCCTAGACCTTATCTCCTACAATTTTCACTATATGAAAATGATTCCAAGAGAAAACTTACTCTATATTACAATAAAAACAACTTTCATGTTGATACCTAGAGCTAGTTTTGCTTGGAAAATCATTTATATGAAGAAAGATTATAGGTCATTTTGTCTAAACCCTAATTTGAAAGTCAACTTCCCAAGACCATAACTTGCTCAATTTTTATGAGATAAAAGATTTACAAGTTTTACAATCAAATTCAATATGTCTAATTCAAATTTGAATTTTGGAGTGGGAGCTAATTCAACTTTTTTGAGCATGTGATATGAGGTTACATTATAGGTCACTTTTGACCTATACCATTGATCAAGTGATTTTTCCAAACTTCAAAAATTCATAACTTTATCATTTCAAATCCAAATGACATGAAATTTGTGACCATTTTTAAGGTCTTTGAGAGAGATACAACTTTGATAAAGACACTTTTCTCATTTGAAGCTCATATAAAAAGTTAAGCAAGGTGGAATATTGAGACATATGGCTTGACACTTAGAAAATTTTTGATATGTAAAAAATTTCCAAACTTCCATCTCAAATTTCTTCATAATACAAAATCCAAATGGAAAAGTGTTGAACATGAAAGTTATTCCTCTTGATATCACCTTTCCAAAGAGCTCAAATTCATTCATTTTGGACAAGGAATGCATAGGCTGCGCATGACATGAACATGGTGTCATCACTTGGCAAGGATCCAACTTCAAATCAAAATTTACACTTGCCTTGCAATCCAAGCTGAATTCAGACTATCTCACACTCATTGGTGGACTTATGGCAATGATTTTATGGGCCTATGCACTCCCATGCACCCATGCATCATCAATGACCAAATTTGGAAAGTGAATTCAAGTGTGCAAAAAGCAATGGATTCAGCTATAAATAGAGCATCATATGCTCAACAATTCACACACATTTGCGCCAGCTTTGATCCCCTAACTCTCACCCTAACATTACAAAGGATAAATCTGAGAAATTCACTTGAATTTGAGTTTGAATTTCCACTGTTTTGAAATTTAAATCTCTAGGAATCCACAACCTTTTGAGCATTCAATCCTTCTTCTGCAAGCATTTGGAGTGAGATCAAGCATGAGCAAGAGCAAAATCAGTTGAATCCAGACCTCCATTGAAGGTATTTTCCAGAAATTTTGATCTCTTCGTTTCTCTCTAATTCTTGCTCAATTCTATTGATTCTTTGGTTGTCTGAAGTCCTACCAATGTAGGCAAGAAGATTGAGTTGCTTAGAGGCCAAATCGAAGCAACTCAGTTCATGTACCTCAAATTTCAACTCCATGTATCTCTCAATATACTTGGAGTTAGAGTGAATTGAGGCCATCGAACTCAATGCCATTTTTACTTTGAGATCATGTCCTTCTTTTTAATTTTGGTGATGGTTGAAGGTGGACCAGCCCGGTGAGGTCCACCGGAGAAGAAGACCGGAGCTACAACTCCGGCGAAGTGTTGACATCTCTCACAACCATAGGATCCATCTAATTTGTTTTAATCCTGAGCGTTCTTTCTGATTACCAAGGTTATGGCGTGCTGACTAGAGTCTATCGTGGATAGCGCATTTGTGACCACTTGATCTGCCACCTCAATTAATGAGGGAGATCAAGTGGTCCACGTTTTTTCTGATATTTTAATTTTCATTTTAAATACATTATTTTCAATAATTCATATTAAATTCAATATTGATCCAAAAAATATGGGACTTTCACCAAAAAAATTCAAATATTTTTCTCTTTCATATTCTGAATTAAAAATATTTTTTGGATCATTATTAATATTTTTCATGAATTAATTGATTTTGCATTTGTTTTTAATTGTTTAAAAATATTTTTAAATGTCCAAAAATTATGAAATTTTTTCTCCAAGGTCCTTTGACCTTGTTTGACCTATGATAAATCTCATGGCCATTTCTTTGGTGTTTTGATGAGATTTTAGGAATTGGACAAACCATATTTAATTTAAATGCACTATTTTAGTATTTTAATTTGAATAAATGCCATAAATTTGTTGACCAATTGTGATGACTTGTTTATGTTTGACTCTTGTTGTTGGGCCTTGGTCAAGGTTGATTTGACTTTATCAACTTAATATCATTGGATTTAGGGGATTGATGGAATGTACATTCTATCTCCCAAAATGAATGGATGATATTAATTTGGTAAAAGTCCTCCTTTGACCAAATTTTGTTTTGATACATTCCCCTCCCACTTCATCTTATTCCCTTTCTTCATTCATTCATTCCATTTGGCCTATGATATCTCATAATCCTAAGGCTAGTTGATTGAAAAATTGACATGAGTATGGATGAGATTAGGCCACACCTTTTGCATATTATTTTTGTGTGTGGTATGTTTCATGAGCATAGTCCATTATACTATGTCTCTAACATGCATTAACCCCAAAATTTTATTGCCCGACCTCAAATAGTTGTGACTTCTACATAAGTCCAATTACGATTGCTTAACATAGTGCTAAATTAGTGAGATTGTAAGTCTCCCCTCTTTCATGGTATTGTGTGGAAACTTGGTCTTTTTTCCTTCCTTTGGAAGATGTCTTGGTTCAAGGATCCATACTTGTGATAAGTGGGTTGAGTATTCTCCAAAGAATGACTTCAATTAAAAAGCAAAAACAAAACAATACTAACTTCTAACCAATTAACTACTAACTTTTAATTTCAAGTCCTTTACTTTAATGCCATTTAAGTTTTATTTCTATTCACTTGCCATTGTTCATTCATTCTAATTGTTTATGTTAATGCAATTTTCACTTTGTCTATTTGGACCATATTGTGTGATATACTTTGTTTGTGTATACTTGGCTTGTTTGTGTGGTTTTTGACCAATAATGTACATAATAACAACAAAAACCCTAAAAGACTTTTGTGTGGATTGTTGGCTTGATCTTGGACAAATGGACTTAGAATCTAGGCAACCTCCTATGCTAAAAGACTTAGCCAATGCCAACTTGTTGAGAAACCAAGTGCTTGCAATCTGAAATTTCATCTGATACATCATTCAAGATCCTTTTGAGTTCATCTGCAACACGATCATTGTGAAGCTGTTATTTTGAACCCGTGACTTGTGGAATTCATCTGTTACATGGGCTACTTTCAAGAAGATCATGGAATGGATAAGCTTGGATGTGGCCATCTTTATTTGATGCCTTGCTCTTCAAAATAATATAATTGTGCATTTGTGTGTTGCTTGATTTTAAAAGTCCAAGGGAATTCTGGGTTTCTATTGACATTCTTATCTATTGGATTGCTACCCATTTGGTCAGATCTTTTCAACTCTAAACTTTTAATTTTGTACATAGGATAATCTCTTAATCTTCTCCCTATTTCTTTAATTTCAAAATCTCTCCCTCCATTTTTTAAAATCTTCTATGTGTGAACTACTTTTGTTCTAAACTTTGACCACTTTGCAATAAAAAAGATAGAAACTTTGGCCTTATGCCATTGCATTTTCAAACTTATTTTCTTAAATCAAGCTTGTAAGTAAATTTAACTATACTTGACCTAAACTTTCAAAAAAGTCAAAAAGAACTAACTCATTTAAACCATTTTTAGGCCTTCGTGCCTTTCAGACGTAAACTTTGTTAAAAGCAATGCATCCACTTTGAAATTTGTATCACGAACTACGAGGTTTTGATCCCTCATTTTTATATTGGTACGTAGGCACAAGACCGAAGGTCTTGTCAAACACAAAAATATAATTAATGAATTCTTTTCTCATCCCCTCATTCTATTTGTTTGTAAACATCATTTTGCACCAAATACATATGCACACAAAAAGGGCTCCCTAGGATTACCTAGGACACTTTGGGTGCTAACACATTCCCTCTATGTAACCAACCCCCTTACCTGTAATCTCTGACTTTTTATTAGTTTTGATTTGAAAACTTCTTACTTTTGGGTTTTGTTCGTACTTTTTCCCTTTTCCCCTGGAAACAATAAAAGCGCGGTGGCGACTCTTGTTATTTGATCTCTAGCTTGTCAATAGCTTGATGATCATGAATTTACCTCTATAGCAGTTGACATGGAAAGTATTTAAATTTAATTTTTTTAAAATTAAGTAAGTAAAGTTACAAGACTAAAAGAATGAAGATAGCAAGAAAAAGAAAAAAGGTTTAGCAAGTCAAAGAAGAAGGAGCAAAGGAGAAAATGCCATTTAATGCATTGTCTCCTCCTTGAATTTATTGTCTCTAACAAGTAACTTCCACCATTTAAATCTATAATAATAAGCCCCCCTAATTAATGTTTCTTTTATTCCTTTGTTTTGTAATTTGTGTAGTGATTCAGTTTGCATTGGATGTTTGTGCCCTTTGTCTTTACAATTTTCATTTTTTTCTTGTACTTGTTGACTTTCTACATGCAATGCAAAGCAAGACAAGAAGTCTATGTGCAAGTCCATATATATGGCAGAAATTCAGAAAATACAGTAAAATGAATTTTACTAAAATATTTATGTTTGAGAATAGTGATTTAAGCTCATCTTTGGTTTTGGATTAAACAAACATTGATCTTATCAAGAATTCACAGTTCTTGTGGTGACCATCTTTCCATAAGGCTTATCTTCTTCTAGGATTAAAAGAGTGGCATCTCTCTTGTCTAAAACTTCCATCCATTTCCTCTTTTCATTACCTTGAAACAAAATTCACCAATACTTCAATTCATCATTAAAATTTCTAAAATAATTCATTATTCCCTCTAAAATATACGTGTCTCTAAGAGAATCATAAGAACTCATAGTAAAAAAAGCCTTAAATTCGACCTTAATCAAAATGACGCAAAATCCCAATTTAGGAGTTATCAAGTGGTATGAGAGCAAAGTTCTTGAAATGGACCACACTTTGGTAAATTTTCAATTTTCTTCTTGTTTATACTTTTCATTATCATTACCATTTGAATATAGAACAAAAATAAAACAATTCGTCTAAAAAAATATTGTTTTTTTCCTCCTTATTTTTGAATACTTAACTTAATTTCCAACTTTTTTTTTCTTTTTGTCTTGTTTATTGTAAGTCTTGGTTGTTGATTATCACTAGAAAAAGTGTTTTCTTGTGTTGATTGATTGATTTCTTAAAAAAAAACTAAAAGAAGAGCTTTGAGTGTGAGTGTAAACACCCGTGAGGACTAAATTTAAGTGATCATGGCTGAAAATGATGGTAAATATCTAAATAGATTACTAACTGAAGCTCTCACAACATAATTCAGAGTCATATTGACAGAAGAAACTGAAACTCTATATGAAAGAATTGATCAACTAGAAAAAAGTAGTGATGATGAGTAGGAAAGGAGGAGGAGAAGGTGTGAGCAGCATTGAACGCTTAAGAAATTCGAGACGGCATGGTAAAGGAAATAGGCTAACTTTTTAATTTTGAAGTCCAGTATTCAGTTTTGAACTAGCCCATTCAAGGAATTATAAGTCAGAAACATAAATCAATCAATCAAAGTCAAATAAAAGAAAAATTAGTAAATTTTTAAGATATCAAATTACTTTTAAGGAGTTGAATATTGTGGTAAGGTCGTGCGTCATATAGTTAAAGATGAAAACTCTTAAAAAAATACGAATTTGAGTATCATTTTTTTTATATGAAATTAATGGGAAGTATATACAAATAAGTAAAGTGAAATTTGACTGTCCTTTAGCATATTGAAATTTACAAAGGATATTCTACACCATAACTTCAATGTATGTTCTCATAGGTGGTAAAAGGTTCTCCTAGAATGTGCACTCTGTATTATATAAGCTTGAAAAAAAATACTAAAACATAGTATTCCTTCTTCCTTAAGTTAGAACTAAATTAAATAAAAAAGTGAGACAAGTGAAGCAAATAAGCCAAATATGGCTAACTTGAAAAAATGAAGCAAAAAAGTGCATAAAATTAGAGTTCAAAATTGAGTGATTTTGACAAAATATGAATAAAACATTCGAGAAACGCACTAAGAACCCACAATGGTTGTATATTGATATCTAAAAAGCTATGGTGGTTGGACGTGAATGCAACTATGCAATGCAGATCGATGTATATAGTGTGATTTAAGATATCGATGATTGTATCGAGAGTGAGATTGAGACATATTTGATGCATATTGAGAGAAAGAAATAAATATAAATGATGCAGACCGTAAGTTATCGAGAGTGAGAGTGAGCAAGGTATGGAATGATACAGTCCATTATTGAATATACTCTAAATATAGTCCACTGTCAAGTGTATGGACAAAGATGCCTACTTTGTCAACGTCATCCTTAACAATTCAAGAAATTATTGAAAATAAATAAAAAACATAACCAAGAAAATGTTAAATGTATATGAAATTCAATGACATTACATAAATGAAAGAAAAAAGACCTTATTATATTAATCCTAAGAAGAATTGGTGCATATCTTATCCATTTATTTACACTAATATAGCAAAATTACTAATGACACTATATAATTGCATGTTTTTTACGAGTATTTGGAGTGATTTCGGTAAAATATCAAGTAAAAATGAAACAAAAGTGCCAAGAAATAACCAATATTGACCAAGTGAAAAGAATTGGAGAAAATAAAAAAAATTGGGAAAAAAAGGCACAAAAAGATGAATTGCTACTGGTTTTCTCATGTGTCACCATGGGCATGCTAAAAGAAGATTATGCGCGTGATAAAAGCCATCATGGGTGCGATAAGCTAAAAAGATGGAAAAAAGAGGCGTTCTGACGCACTGTTTGGCTACAAATAAGATTTCTAGTACATAATTAGGGGTTCTGCATTTTTTGACTGAAAG
This sequence comes from Lathyrus oleraceus, assembly GCF_024323335.1. NCBI lineage: Eukaryota > Viridiplantae > Streptophyta > Magnoliopsida > Fabales > Fabaceae > Lathyrus > Lathyrus oleraceus. Next base: position 182,849,205 of record NC_066580.1, on the reverse strand, counting down.
TGATGAAAAAAGTTACCCAAAGGACGATTGTGAGAGCATTGGAAGACATTGGATTCCAAACTCTTCAAGAATTTCACATGCAATCTTAATCTAATTTCTTAGTATTTTATTGTATCACTATGAGCAACTAAGTTACTCTAGATTAGGTTTTGCTTGACAAACTTGTTTTTAACTAATTGGATCAGATATTTAATTTGATGTTATATGGATAATTGAAGTTATATTTTTATTTTATTTCTTTTGTGCCTAATGCTTATTATCTATGGACACACTGATTGTATGATTGTAGAGAAGTAGGGATTACTGACCCTAAGCCTGTGAGTCTGACATAAGGCAATTAATATACTTACGTTGGTTGAATATGGATATGAGACCTCTAGTATTGGCATTAGGATTAACTTACTGTAACAATGCCTCACTTCACTTATGCCGGTTGAATAGGGATATGAGACGTGTAGCAGAAGTCAGTGAGTTGTATACCAAGAGATTGGGTATAATGGTCTTGTTAGTTCGTCATGAAAATATAATGACTTTACCATTCATATAATGCAATAAACATCAAGAGGGGATAAACAAGGAATTCACACAAAACCTAGTTGCTTTCTCTTATTGAATTCAGAATAACTTCTTTTCACAAAAGAAATTGACCCCCCCCAATCTTTACTTTTAAATTCGTGCAATCGTATCTTTGTTAGATACAAATCCATGTGGATAAATCTTTGAGTATTACTTCGATACTATCTATACACTTTTCGAGAAGTCATAAAGTTTTTGTCGTTGTTGTCAGGGATTATTGATAATCTCAATAAGGCAACGCTAGTGCGACAATTAGTTTTAAGTTTTAATTTTCATTTTCCGTTTTACTTTAGTTGTTTTTTTTCATTTATTTGATTTTTTTGGTTTGGCGCAGTACTACTGAAGGTATTTTTGTGTGTTTGTGTAAGGTTCAGGGTCCGAACTAATACCCTTTCATCCGAAAATTAAAAAGACCACACGAGCAAACCTAAAAGCAGCATGAAAATCACTTTTAGCTTAACAAGATTTAGTAGAGAAAGATTCACATGTTTCTTATGATAACAAAAGTGAAGAAGAAGAAACAACCATGGCAACTCCACCAGCTCAAACTATGGGGGACTATTGCAAACTAACTGATGTATGACAAATATATATGAGTTTCGTACCCACTGACCCATGACTTTTGAAATTAAATTTGTTTGATTTTAGGTTTAAGAGAGAATTCAATCAATGGAAACACAACCCATGATATGTGGGAGCATCTAGCTCGCTTTTATGAAATAAACTCAATGTGAAGACTAACTAGTGTGACTGAAGATCAAGTAAAGTTGAGGTTGTTCAACTTTTCGTTGATTGGGAGAGCTAAAGAATGGTTGTTGTGTCTTCCCAACTGCACGATTGGTACATGGAAAGAGTTAGAAGAATTTGTTTTGGAGATGTTATTCACCACTGATCACACTGAATCACACTGCGTTTTTAACTCAGATTTCACATGTTTATTAGATCTTTATTATCATTTTGCTTGTGTTATGCTCTCTTTTATGTTGACTTCAGATATTTAGCTCTTTCGGGACCTTTTTAGAAGAAACGAAGCAAAAAGACCAAAAATTAGGTTTTTTCGGAAAATATTGTACACATGGCGTTATACATGGCGACCGCTATAGGAGAAGCCATGACACATTAGCCCTCAACCAGGAGGAAACCTCCACGATCCCATGAACTTTCCCATTCACACACATGGTGGGTGCCATGAAGGGGTGGCGGGCGCCACCTTTGCATTTCACGTTCCCACTAAGGAGAAGTTGAAGGGCATCATGGTCTTTGCATGCTGCTGAGTTCCTCTATAAATAGGTCATTCTAGTTCATTTCCAAATCACCCAACTTAGTTTACAACACTAAAACTATATTATCATCTGTAAAAGCGGTAATCCGTCACATCGAGGGGTTATCGCACCGTAGTGTAATTGAGTTGGAGCACTTTGATTTTGCTGTCGTCTTTATCTTCAAAGTCAAAGGTTTATCTTCCTTGTACCAGATTTAAAGCCTCCATTTGGAGAAGGTTCTAATTTAATCGCTTTTATTTATTTTACTTGTCATGCTTTACTTTATTTAATTTCTTGCCACACTTTACTTTATTTAATTTCTTGTTATGCTTTATGTTAGTTGGTAATTTACGTGTCGGGTTTTTGTTATCGTATCCACAGAGATTGTAAGTGTCATACCCCAAAATTTGCCCATTAATATTTTAAGACATTTTTCAAGGCATTCCGACTCATTTTTATGACACTGATCTTAAAGGATCAAAGGCCCAGCTCACGAATGGCCCAATCCAGAAAATGGCCCAAACTGGCCTGTTCGCTACACGTTCGCTACACGCTCGCCTAGCGAACGTTCGCTACACGTTCGCTACACGTTCGCTACACGCTCGCCTAGCGAACGTTCGCTACACGTTCGCTACACGCTCGCCTAGCGAAGCTGACAGACAACAGAAAATTTCGGGCTTCATTCTGAGCCCGTTAGGTCATCAAAGGAGTATTATAAATACCCCAACTCCAGAACGAAAAGGCGAGGACGAAAACAGAAGAAGACGGACGGAAACCCTAGCATAGAAACCCTGGAGAGTAGCCCAGAGAAGTCGGAGTGAAGAAACCCTGACGGCCGCTCATCCGCACCGAAGTTACCGCCGCCCAACTCAACCCGATACCAAAAGTGACTTGCCAATTCAGCATTACCACTCCATTGCAAACAGGTTTGTGTATCATTATTGTTTTATGCTTCCAATTTGTAAATCTCTAAATACATAATGCATCATGATTGAATTTTTGGATATGTAATTAGACTTTGCATGTGAATTCCAGTACGCCTGAATATCCTGAGTGTTTGACCATATTATTTCTGTAATTGAATGCAATAAGGCATGCAGCATGCTGAGATCATACTGTTCTGAAATTCAAAACCCGCAGCCGCTCGCTAGCACATCGCTAAGCGAGCATGTGGCGAGCATTCGCTAGGCCCTCGCTAGGCGAGGCAGAGGCGAACGGGACAGCCGTTGATATTTGTTATGTCCTATGCGTAACCTGATCTATTCTATGTTAATTATGCACTGTTTTGCCTGACATTCATGCTGCTGTGTTTTCTTTTGCGGTGTAATCCTCGATTGCACCCTGATTGGTATTCTAACCCGTTTGCTGAATTTTGTAAAGGTTCACATATCCCAGGAAAAGAGTGTTGTTTAGGCCTTCCACTTTATTTGTGGGATACCCTTATGAAGATCCACCCTAAATTGCTTAATTAATTTTAATGTATTAATTTTAATGTATTAATTTTAATGTATTGATTTTAATGCGGAGATTCATCCTAATCACCTAATTGACTTTAAAATATGACCTTTAAACATGTGATTTTGGACCTCTCTTTGCTGCCCTACGGTATTATGGTATAACGGTCATGTCCCGCGAATATGGGGATACACTTAGCAATGGCCCTTCGATTAAATCATCATAAAATAAATCATAGTCCCTCGGATGTTGCCTTCGAATATATGATTTCGTCCCTCGATGACCCTTCGGTGTAGCCTACGGTTAAATGATGATCGTCCCTTCGAATGCTAAGGTATCCTTACAACTGTTGCCTTCAATGACCTATCGATGACCCTACGATGACCCTTAAACATCCAAAGGGTAAAATTACTTACTTCTCAATAGTAAGGACAGTTTTACCCTCATAAGGATAGGAAACGTTCATAACGACCTTAGGAAGGTATAACTCTCAATTGCTGGATCATAACCTAAAACATTTCCCACCCCTCACACTTTGCAAATCCTAGAAAATCACCACTTGGTATACATTCATACTAGAATCATTACCAAGTTACATTTCCTAAGCCGTTTTCAAAATCAAACGAGATAAATACTTTGTATACATTCATACGAGAATCATTACAAAGTTAAACTCTTTTTTCGAAACATTTTTTAAACAATTCACGAACACTTTTCAGACAAAAATATAAGTGATCCATCAATTAAGAGCCCATGGATAACCATGGATACAAAGGGTGCTAATACCTTCCCTTTGTATAATGTACCTCCCGAACCCAAAATCTATTGAGGTCTTTCCTGTTCTTTTCCACCTTTCCTTATTGGATAAAAGAAAAGTCGGTGGCGACTCTTGCTATCCGCGACATTGCGATAAAAAGCAAAACACCCCAAGTCAGTTCACCGTATGACAGAACTGGCGACTCTGCTGGGGACACTTTAAAAAGAGAGGTTACCTTAAAAAAAACAAGATCACTTATTTAAAATTGTGTGATTTACTTTTAAGGGATTGCTTGGGTATTTTTGAGTGAAAGATCCTACACCCGGATCTAGTGTACCTTAGGTAAGTAGCAATAGATCATCGCGACTATCCGGCGTATACTGGAATGGTTAAAATGATGGCTACGGTTAATGTGACACTTTGGATGTCCTGATGTTCCTCATGTTTACTTGAGGAAAAATTTGGCGTCTGCGTGGTGTCATCAAAGCATTAACCAGACCTTTAGAACCCTAATTGACTCATCCTGGCCATTAGAAAGTAGTGAGATAACTGACTTCGGTTCCGACTGGGGTTGGTTGAGACTCGATACTACACTCTTTGAGATTGGACTTTAGGGAAGCTTCGGTCAACCACTTGGTGTTGCACTGAAGTGGACTTAAAGGAAGGTCGGTGATTTGAGATCCTTCTAGAACCCGGTTACTATTCTAGGACAGGTTGAACCAACTAAACTTCAGTGGGGAGGGTACTTACCTATGGAACTCATGCAAGCCTTAAAACCTAGGAATGATGGTTGTGTGACTTGCTTGTGCTTGTTATTTATTTAACCTCATAACATCATAACATCATAACATCATGACATCATAACATTGTACTAACCATTTCAAGGACTTAGGGATTTAACTTTGCTCTGTTTTGTAAGGCTATGGCTCCCAGGAAGACCATCCGGATCAATTTTGTAGCAATCGCTCCTCAACTCAAGAACTTAGTGTCAGAACTTTCCGATCATGCGCAGTTCATCAAGAAACACGGTTCTCTCCTCAATTTGGTTACCACTGGTTTCAAAGAAGATATGATGAGAGTTTTATTCCAGTTCTTCGACCCTAAACATCATTGCTTCACATTCCCAGATTATCAGTTGGTACCCACATTGGAAGAATTCTCCAGACTGCTTGGGATACCTATCCTTGATCAACTACCGTTCAGTGGTTTAGAAAAGGTTCCGAAGTCTGAAGAAGTTGCCGCAGCTTTACACATGACGAAGTCCGACATTGAAGCTAATTGGGTAACAAGGAGTGGAGTTAAGGGTTTACTTGCCAAATTCCTGACAAATAAGGCCCGAGAATTCTTAAAAGTTATGAATGTCCGTGCTTTCGAAGATATCCTGGCATTGCTAATCTATGGCTTGGTGTTATTCCCTAATCCAGACCAATTCATAGACATGAATGCTATTAAGATATTTCTCACTCATAACCCTGTACCTACCTTGCTGGGAGACATTTTGCATTCCCTCCACACTCGTACCATGAAGAAGCAAGGGACTCTCATGTGCTGCATACCTTTGTTGTCTAGGTGGTTTATTTCGCACCTTCCTCAATCAGTCTTGAAGAACGAGCAGAATTTGAAATGGTCTCAAAGGACAATGTCGCTCTCCCACCCAGACATCTGTTGGTGTCCTCAGTTCAAGGAAAATGTTACCATCATTGACCGTTGTGGCGAGTTCCCTAATGTACCACTCCTAGGAATAAGAGGAGGTATTACTTATAATCCTGCTTTAGCTCTGCGACAGTTTGGTTGTGCTCGAAGAGATGGTCCACATGAAATGATCATCGAAGGCACTGTGTTTGACTATGACAACGACTCTCAAGGTCTCCGTCAAAGGTTTGTACGAGCCTGGGGCATGGTGAAAAGAGGTACTTTAGGACAGAAAAATTCTATTCCTATGGAACCTTATCTCAGAGTGGGTACGCGCCAGAGCTCGTGAACTTGTCATGCCATATCTTGCAATCGGACCTCAGATTGTCGAACCTGAAGTTGAAGGAGGTGCTCCTCAGATCATTCCCTATCCAGATATGCCTACCAACGGTGAGGAACTAAAGAGATCCTGGATCCAGTTGAGAGAAGAAAGGGATACTTTCGAGACTCAGTTCGTCGCAGAAAGGAAGAAAGTGTTAGAACTTACCAGTCAGCTTAATGAGGAACGAAGACTCAATGCGTATCTTCGCCCAAAAAGAAGCCGCCCCTGGGAGACTTGAGCTTTCATTGTATTTTTATTATTATTCCTTTTGTAATGAACATTGGTCAAAGAAATTAGCAATAAACATTTCTCTCTTGTTGGTGATTTACGCAAAGTTAAATTCCAAAAGTCCTTGAAAACATTTCATACATTGCATAGCATAACATAACACTGCATAACAGGTATTCTACAAGTTCAATGTTCTCACGGTCTTCATTACAAACAGAAAAATGGATCTCGAACAAACTGTCAAAGATCTCTAGACTCAGAATGCTCAATTCAAGGAGATGATGCTAAGCTTATCCAAGGGGCAGGAGGAACTGAAGGCTCTTTTGCTCGAAAAGAAGAAAGACAAGAAAGCTGTGAGTTTCATTAACCCGGGAAGAAGGCGTAAAGGACAGGCCGCAGGAGTCAAGTTTGGAATCCCGAATGGTCCAGAAGAGGGGGCGGAGAATGATTCAGAGGAAGAGAATGCTGATTTCTCCAACCCTGAGGATGACGATGAAGATTATGAAAATGAACAGTACTCTCCAAGAGATGATAAGTACAAGTTGCTGGAAGAACGTATGCTAGCTATGGAGGGTCAGAAGGCGCCCGGTCTGGATTTCGAAAGTTTGGGTCTGGTCTCCGATGTGACCATTCCTCGCAAATTCAAAATCCCCACTTTCACTAAGTACGATGGTGCGTCCTGTCCTCAGATGCATCTGAGAGCTTATGTGAGAAAGATTCAGCCGCATACCACTGACAAGAAGCTATGGATCCATTTCTTCCAAGAGAGCCTGTCTGGTACACAGTTGGAATGGTATTATCAGCTCGAGAGCTCTGACATCCGCACCTAGACTGATTTAGCAACAGCTTTCTATAAACAGTACCAGTATAACTCTGAACTAGCACCTACCCGGCTACAGTTGCAGAATATGACTATGGGATCTAAAGAAAGCTTTAAAGAATATGCTCAAAAGTGGAGAGATTTGGCTGGCAGAGTCAAACCCCCTATGACTGACAGAGAATTGGTGGACATGTTCATGGGCACACTGACTGGCCCATTCTACAGCCATATACTGGGAAGTTCTTCATCAGGTTTCACTGAACTTATATTGACAGGTGAACGTGTTGAAAGCGGCATCCGAAGTGGAAAGATACAGGCGGCTACCTCTGCAAGCACCAAAAGGTCCTATCAGGGGAGGAACGAATCAAATGCTGTGTACGGTCAAAAGGGTCGTAACAAGAAAAACCGCGACCATGACATCGGAGCAGTTACGATTGCAGCACCACCATCTCAAAACTTCCAGCCCAAACAAGACAGGCCAAGAAGGCAGTTCACCAGGATCAATATGACCTTGGCACGGGCACTGCAGGGAATGCTAAAGGCAAATTTGATCACCCTTAGAGATCCTCCTACAAATCCCAACACTACCTCTTCTCGTTATAATCCCAATGCCAGGTGTGCATATCACTCCGATAGCCCCGGGCATGATACAAACGATTGCTGGTCATTGAAGAATAAGATTCAGGATATGATCGAAGCTGGAGAAATTGAGTTTGAGCCTCCGGAGACTCCTAATGTCATCACTGCTCCTATGCCTAACCATGACAAGACTGTTAATGCTATGGATGACGATTCTCACATTTCCAATGTGGCGGACTTAACATCTCCTCTCCCGATCATAAAGAGGAATTTATTGCAAGCTGGTTTATTTCCAGGTTGTGCTGAAGATTGCAATCTCTGCATACTCCGGCCCGAGGACTGTTTGAAATTGAAGAATGGTATTCAACGGCTGATGGACGATCATACAGTTTTCTTCGAAAGGATTCCTAAGGCGGAAAACCCTATTGAAGAAATATCTGTGATTGCTAGGTCCAAAGTTCCAGTGAAGATTACCGCTACCAGGGCGCCTGTGAAGATTACTGTTGAGCCCAGGGTTGCTCCCCTAATCATCACTGCACCTGGCCCGATCCCGTATTCCTCAAGCAAAGCTATTCCGTGGAATTATGGCGGTGATGTTTACGTCCATGGCGTAAAGCAAATTGACAATTCTACTAATCCTAATGGCATCGTTGGGACTAGTAAAATTACTCGAAGTGGAAGGATCTTCTCTCCAGAAATCTCACCTCCTGTCCTTGAAACTCGAGGAAAGGAACCAGTCAATCCTTCTCAGTCAGAGACACCGCCGAAGTTACTCCCGAAGATGTTGCCAAACAAGAAATGGAAGAAGTGCTGAAAATCATTCGCAAGAGTGATTTTGATGTTGTAGAACAGTTGGGGCATACCCCGTCTAAGATCTCAATGTTATCCTTGCTGTTATCTTCTGAATCTCATGCCAATGCATTGATAAAATTCTTGAAGACCGCTCATGTACCTCAGGAGACATCTGTCGATCAGTTCGAAAATTATGTGGCTCACTTGGCTGTTGACAATGGCCTAGGCTTTTCCGATGCTGACCTGACACCAGCGGGAAAGAATCACAATAAAACCCTGCATATCTCCATTGAGTGTAGGGGAATCACTTTGTCTCATGTGTTGATCGATAATGGCTCTTCCTTGAATGTGCTGCCAACAGCTGTGCTGGATAAGCTGGACTGTAAAAGCATCGAACTGAAACCTAGTGACATTGTGGTACGTGCTTACGATGGTGCGAAGAGTGTTGTCCATGGCGAAGTAGTCCTCCCTATCAAGATAGGACCTCAAGTCTTCAATACTACCTTCCATGTAATGAACATTCGTCCTGCCTATTCCTGCTTACTGGGACGCCCTTGGATTCATGGGTCAGGTGCTGTAGCTTCGTCTCTCCATCAAAAGCTGAGGTATCCCACAGAGGGCAAAATCGTCACCGTGTGTGGAGAAGAAGAGTACATTGTCAGTAGTGTGCATGCCTTCAGATACGTCGAGATGGATGGTGAATTCATTGAGACTCCTTGTCAGTCATTTGAAGTAGTTCCCCCGACCAATCCTGTCCTTAAGCCAACTTCCGGTGTGCCCAAGGTTATCCGGACTCCTCCTGCTATGATTTCCCTGAAGGACGCTCAAGCTGTGGTTGAAGATGGTGGTTGTACTGGCTAGGGTCAACTGATCGACGTACCGTACAAGTCTGACAAATTTGGCCTGGGGTTTAGCTCTGAGAAGGTAGCCAAGAGTCAAATTAATGCTGTAGAAGACGCTGACAGCGATTGCGACCTGGATAGCTGGATTTTCCCAACAATTGGTGACAGACTCAATAATTGGAAGGCTGAGGACACTATCCCGATTTCCTTTAGTCAGGAGTAATTGTTATTGTCTATTTTGGTGTTGCAAATTTTTGTTTTTTTTACAATTGAACTTCTCCAAGCGTTGTGTCTATGCCCGGGGCACAATAGCTAATTTGTTAAGGGTTTTGTCATTTTCATAAGCATATTCATATTCAATAAATCAATGGACTTTTTGCATTCAAATATTGCGCTCTTTGTCTTTTCTGTCATCTTCCAAACAAGCTATGTTTTCTTACACACACTCACGTAACGAATTGCAGATCCATACCCACTCTGGATCCTGTTGATAATAGTTAACTACTGTTCATTATGACTTTGAAAATCCGATCTACCAAGCCGAGGATGGAAGTGTGGAAGATTGTGAAGTACCTGGAGAACTTGCCAGACTGTTACTGCAGGAAGAGAGGACTATACAGCCGCACGAGGAGTCAGTTGAGATTGTAAATCTGGGTACCGAAGTAGACAAGAAAGAAGTCAAAATAGGAGCAGGCTTGGAAAACAGTGTCAAAAGAAGGTTGATTCAGATGTTACATGACTATGTAGAGATTTTTGCTTGGTCTTATGACGACATGCCAGGACTGGATACTGATATAGTAGTACATCGGCTGCCAACGAGGGAAGATTGTCGTCCTGTTAAGCAAAAGGTTCGTCGCATGCGTCCTGAAATGTCTGAGAAAATCAAAGCCGAGGTGATAAAACAATTTGATGCAGGTTTTCTGGCTGTTACTTCTTATCTTCAATGGGTTGCTAATGTGGTACCAGTGCCAAAGAAGGATGGTAAGGTGCGAATGTGTGTAGATTACCGAGACCTGAATAAAGCGAGTCCCAAGGATGACTTCCCACTCCCGCACATTGATGTTCTGGTAGATAACACCGCTCAACACAAGGTGTTCTCATTCATGGATGGATTCTCAGGTTACAACCAGATTAAGATGGCGCCTGAGGACATGGAGAAAACTACGTTTGTGACGCAATGGGGCACGTTCTGTTATAAAGTAATGCCATTTGGTTTAAAGAATGCAGGGGCAACGTACCAGCGTGCTATGGTGGTTTTGTTCCATGATATGATCCATCATGAAATAGAAGTATATGTGGATGACATGATAGCCAGATCTCATACTGAGGAGGAACATCTCGATCATTTATACAAACTGTTCGAGAGGTTGAAGAAATACAAGTTGAGATTGAACCCGAACAAATGCACCTTTGGGGTAAGGTCCGGAAAACTCCTGGGCTTTATTGTCAGTGGTAAAGGGATCGAGGTTGACCCAGCCAAGGTGAGAGCTATTCAAGAAATGCCAGTTCCCAGTACAGATAAAGAAGTCAGAGGTTTCTTGGGACGCTTGAATTACATTGCCCGATTTATCTCCCATTTGACCGCCACCTGCAAACCCCTCTTCAAGCTACTGAGGAAAAATCAAGAGATGATATGGAATGAGGAATGTCAAGAAGCTTTTGACAAAATCAAGAAGTATCTTCAAGAACCTCCAATTCTGATGCCACCAGTTGAAGGAAGACCTCTAATCATGTATTTAACCGTGTTAGAAAATTCAATGGGGTGCGTGTTGGGGCAACATGACGAGTCTGGTCGAAAAGAGCATGCCATATACTACCTTAGCAAAAAGTTTACCGACTGTGAAACAAGATACTCACTGCTCGAGAGAACTTGCTGTGCTTTGGCCTGGGCTGCTCGCCGACTAAGACAATACATGTTGAATCATACCACTTTATTGATTTCTAAGATGGATCCTATCAAATACATATTTGAGAAACCCGCTCTCTCCGGAAGAATAGCAAGATGGCAGATGATTCTAACAGAGTACGACATCCAGTATACTACCCAGAAAGCAATCAAAGGAAGCGTGCTAGCCGATCATTTGGCTCATCAAGCAGTGGATGATTACCAATCTATAAATTTTGAGTTCCCAGATGAGGATGTCATGCCTGTTACTGATTATGAAGAACCTGGACCGGATGAAGGACCCGAACTAGGATCCCGATGGACTATGGTTTTCGATGGGTCTTCTAATGCATTGGGCAATGGTGTTGGTGTGGTAATCATTTCTCCCGAGGGTTACCATACGCCTTTCACTGCTAGACTATGTTTTCATTGTACCAATAATATGGCTGAGTATGAAGCATGTATTTTGGGACTCAAGGCTGCTATAGACCGGCGGGTCAAGTTTTTGAGTGTGTACGGAGACTCAGCATTAGTAATCAGTCAGATCAAAGGAGAATGGGACACTAAGCATCCGAATCTCATCCCTTACCGAGAACGGGTGATGACATTAATCCCATACTTTGAAGAGATTACATTCGAATATATCCCACGAGAAGAGAATCAGTTGGCAGACGCATTAGCTACCATGTCATCTATGTTCAGAGTCAGATGGGACAATGAAGCTCCCAGGATCACCATTGAGCGACTAGATGAACCGGCATACTGTTATGAACTTAACACTGAGGGAGTACGGGAAAACCCTGGTTCCACGAAGTAAAAAGATATTTAGAAGCTCAGGAATACCCTGAAGGGGCATCCATCAATGACAAAAAATTCCTGAGGAAGTTCTCCGCTAAATTCTTTTTGAGTAATGGAGTATTATACAAACGTAATCATGATTCGACTTTGCTTCGCTGTGTGGATAAAAAGGAAGCATAAAAGATTATGGGAGATATGCACGACGGTATTTTTGGGACTCATTCTAGTGGACATACGATGACCAAGAAGATTCTGAGATCAAGGTATTATTGGTCTACCATGGAAGCTGATTGCCACCATCACTCCAGAACCTGTCACAAGTGCCAAATATATGCGGATAAAGTACATGCACCTCCTACTCCATTGAACGTGTTGACCGCACCTTGGCCCTTTGCAATGTGGGGCATTGATATGATTGGGGAGATTAAACCTACTGCTTCTAATGGACATCGCTTCATCCTTGTCGCTATTGATTACTTTACAAAGTGGGTAGAGGCAGCCTCATTTGCTTCTGTCACCAAGAATGTGGTGGCACGATTCGTCAAGAATAATCTCATTTGCCGATACGGCGTTCCTGAAAGAATTATTACTGACAATGGTACTAATTTGAACAACAAGATGATTACTGAACTCTGCACGCAGTTCAAGATACGACACCATAACTCTTCTCCGTACCGGCCAAAGATGAATGGTGCTGTAGAAGCTGCTAATAAGAATATCAAGAAGATCATACAAAAGATGACGGTGACGTACAAAGACTGGCATGAGATGTTACCGTTTGCTCTTCACGGTTATCGCACTTCAGTACGCACTTCGACAGGAGCAACTCCTTTCTCTTTAGTCTACGGAATGGAAGCCGTTTTACCAGTGGAAGTTCAGATTCCCTCTCTAAGAATCATGAAAGAGGCGGGCTTAGATGAAGAGGAATGGATTCAGACTCGACTCGATCAGATAAACTTGATTGATGAGAAGAGACTTGCGGCTGTTTGTCATGGACAGATATATCAGAAACGCATGACCCAGGCATTTAACAAAAGAGTCAAGAGACAGGTGTATCAAATTGGCGACTTGGTGGTAAAGCGCATCACTCTACCACAAGGTGATCCCAGAGGCAAATGGATTCCCACGTACGAAGGGCCGTTTGTAGTTAAGAAGGTATTCTCTGGTGGAGCCATGATACTAGCTACAATGGACGGCGAAGACTTCCCGCATCCCGTGAACGCAGACATAGTCAAAAAATACTACGCATAAAAGAGACCTGCTAGGTCGACGTACCTAGGCAAAAGTAAGGGCATCCCGGCGAACCAAAAGGGTTCGGGCAAAATTAGGGATAAACATAAAAAAATGTACACCCGGCAAGTCGAAAACCTGAAAAGGCGGCTTGGGCAAAAAGGGGTATCCTGGTGGATTGAAAACCTGAAAAGGCGGTCCAGGCAAAATTAGGGATCAAAGCGTATGACTATGTCCCGTTCTCAGACAGCTTCATCCAAGTTCAAAGGACTGAACAAGCTAATCACTTCTATCCGACAGCAGGAGATGAGAGGCTTGAAGACATAATGGCAGTAGTGGAATTAAAGTCAATAGGACGTTTTCGGCATAGCTTTCTCTTTGTTTTCTTGACAATTTCCTCTTACTAGGATTTTTGTCTCCTTGTACACAAATTGCCTGTTTATAGGCCCTCTTTCGAAATCAATATAATTTTAGTTTAAAAAAAAATGCTCTTGTTTTACTTTCTCTGTTTTGTTTGCATAACCGTCCATTGATTTAATTCGAATTAATATATGCATTTGGATATGATCGATGTTTACCAAAAATGCGTGCATAAAATAGAAATAGCGATTACTACTAGGCTTCAGGATCGAGGAGAAGGTCTAATCATGCTTTCCAATGAATCCGTTGCTAATCCTATTCCCCAGCAAAGCCAGTCATTCCCAGAAGAGAGTGGCATTACTAGACAAATGGGTCATCTCTTCCACCCCCAGCTAGGCTTCTGTTGAACATTTCTACCATCAGACAGAAATCAAGCATCCCCGGCTAAGAAAGGGTCATCGATACCAGTATCTCCCAACCAAAAGATTGAGATTTGTTTTCCCCAGTAGAGTCCTCAGGAAGAACTTTTCAGATGCATAATTCACTCATTACATCATTTCACAGCATACGCATGCATACATCGTTTGCAGTTATTTTCGAAAGCATAAAACATCTCATGCATCATGACATGGCATGAAGCTAACTTTATTTTTCAGGTTAATTATCCTCTTGATACAATCAAAACAAAGGTCCATTCAGACAGACATCTTTATCAATTACGTTCAGATTCAACTACATCTTTCAGATATACTCCATGTCAACATTCATTCTGACATCCTCCTAACGATGGCATCTATAAGCCCATCCCAGACATTTATTGCAAATACAACATATACAAATACTATCAGATATAGCCTAGCGTACGGTTCATTCTGATTCAGCTCAACATATGACTCTTTCAACTCAGAAGCGATCTAACGTACGATCCATTCTGACCTTCAGCAACTCCAAGACGGTCTAATGTACGACCCAGTTAGACCTTCAAGTCCTCAGATGCTACCTAGTGTACGGTACATTTCTAAAGTGTAGTCTAGCGTACGACTACCCCCTTTCATCATCAGATTCAGCCTAACGGACGACTCATTCTGCTCAGAGACGGTCTAATGTACGACCCAGTTAGACCTTCAAGTCCTCAGATGCTACCTAGCGTACGGTACATTTTTGAAGCGTAGTCTAGCGTACGACTACCCCTTTCATCATCAGATTCAGCCTAATGGATGGCTCTTTCTGCTACTCAGATACGATCTAGCGTACGATCCATTCTGACCTTTCATCCTCAAGTACAACCTAACGGACGGCTCATTCTATAACTCAGATACGATCTAGCATACGATCCATTCTGATCCTTCACCCCCAGTAACGATACAGCCTAATGGACGGCTCGTTCCGCAACTCAGATACGATCTAGCGTACGATCCATTCTGATCCTTTATCCCCAGCAGTGTATGACTCATTCGGATTCTTATCTCATTTTGATTCGGCACAGCATATTACTCCTCCAACAATACGGTCTAGCGTACGACCCATTCGGATCTTCATTCCTCAGATACTACCTAGCGTACGGTACGTCCCGAGGTGTAGTCTAGCGTACGACTACTTTTCGTCAGATACAGCCTAACAGACGGCCCATTCTGCAACTCAGATACGATCTAGCGTATGATCCATTCTGATCTGTTATCCCCAGCGGCGTATGACCCATTCTAACTCCCCAGTGATGTCGACGGCCTAATGAATGACTCACTATACGGTCTAGCGTATGACCCAGTGACACCCATGACTTCAGATATCTTCTAACGTACGACGTACTCTGAAGCTCTCATCATCAAACTTCCTAGATGGCATCTTTAAGCCCATCTCCATCAAGACTAACTACTTGACAAGTGCAAATTTTTGGGGCATTCTAAGTGTTCAATAATCTTCCACCTCCAGACCACGAATGGCGTACATACCGTTCTGACTCTCTCGGTTCAAGAATATCGAACAGGGGCAGCTGTCATACCCCAAAATTTGCCCATTAATATTTTAAGACATTTTTCAAGGCATTCCGACTCATTTTTATGACACTGATCTTAAAGGAACAAAGGCCCAGCTCACGAATGGCCCAATCCAGAAAATGGCCCAAACTGGCCTGTTCGCTACACGTTCGCTACACGCTCGCCTAGCGAACGTTCGCTACACGCTCGCCTAGCGAACGTTCGCTACACGCTCGCCTAGCGAAGCTGACAGACAACAGAAAATTTCGGGCTTCATTCTGAGCCCGTTAGGTCATCAAAGGAGTATTATAAATACCCCAACTCCAGAACGAAAAGGGGAGGACGAAAACAGAAGAAGACGGACGGAAACCCTAGCATAGAAACCCTGGAGAGTAGCCCAGAGAAGTCGGAGTGAAGAAACCCTGACGGCCGCTCATCCGCACCGAAGTTACCGCCGCCCAACTCAACCCGATACCAAAAGTGACTTGCCAATTCAGCATTACCACTCCATTGCAAACAGGTTTGTGTATCATTATTGTTTTATGCTTCCAATTTGTAAATCTCTAAATACATAATGCATCATGATTGAATTTTTGGATATGTAATTAGACTTTGCATGTGAATTCCAGTACGCCTGAATATCCTGAGTGTTTGACCATATTATTTCTGTAACTGAATGCAATAAGGCATGCAACATGCTGAGATCATACTGTTCTGAAATTCAAAACCCGCAGCCGCTCGCTAGCACATCGCTAAGCGAGCATGTGGCGAGCATTCGCTAGGCCCTCGCTAGGCGAGGCAGAGGCGAACGGGACAGCCGTTGATATTTGTTATGTCCTATGCGTAACCTGATCTATTCTATGTTAATTATGCACTGTTTTGCCTGACATTCATGCTGCTGTGTTTTCTTTTGCGGTGTAATCCTCGATTGCACCCTGATTGGTATTCTAACCCGTTTGCTGAATTTTGTAAAGGTTCACATATCCCAGGAAAAGAGTGCTGTTTAGGCCTTCCACTTTATTTGTGGGATACCCTTATGAAGATCCACCCTAAATTGCTTAATTAATTTTAATGTATTAATTTTAATGTATTAATTTTAATGTATTGATTTTAATGCGGAGATTCATCCTAATCACCTAATTGACTTTAAAATATGACCTTTAAACATGTGATTTTGGACCTCTCTTTGCTGCCCTACGGTATTACGGTATAACGGTCATGTCCCGCGAATGTGGGGATACACTTAGCAATGGCCCTTCGATTAAATCATCATAAAATAAATCATAGTCCCTCGGATGTTGCCTTCGAATATATGATTTCGTCCCTCGATGACCCTTCGGTGTAGCCTACGGTTAAATGATGATCGTCCCTTCGAATGCTAAGGTATCCTTACAACTGTTGCCTTCAATGACCTATCGATGACCCTACGATGACCCTTAAACATCCAAAGGGTAAAATTACTTACTTCTCAATAGTAAGGACAGTTTTACCCTCATAAGGATAGGAAACGTTCATAACGACCTTAGGAAGGTATAACTCTCAATTGCTGGATCATAACCTAAAACATTTCCCACCCCTCATACTTTGCAAATCCTAGAAAATCACCACTTGGTATACATTCATACTAGAATCATTACCAAGTTACATTTCCTAAGCCGTTTTCAAAATCAAACGAGATAAATACTTTGTATACATTCATACGAGAATCATTACAAAGTTAAACTCTTTTTTCGAAACATTTTTTAAACAATTCACGAACACTTTTCAGACAAAAATATAAGTGATCCAGCAATTAAGAGCCCATGGATAACCATGGATACAAAGGGTGCTAATACCTTCCCTTTGTATAATGTACCTCCCGAACCCAAAATCTATTGAGGTCTTTCTTGTTCTTTTCCACCTTTCCTTATTGGATAAAAGAAAAGTCGGTGGCGACTCTTGCTATCCGCGACATTGCGATAAAAAGCAAAACACCCCAAGTCAGTTCACCGTATGACAGTAAGATATCACCGCCGTTCGATGGTTGTATTAATTCTGGCTCAAGTAACAATAGGGTTTTGATTGGGTGTCACGTTATCTTGCATACAAAGGTATTAAATTGCGGTAAAAGTTATGGTTTGATTAAATGAGAAATATTGTCAAAGTTAGGGTTCAATGATTACTTTGCATGTATTTGTTCGGTCAACAATCTTATAAACTCCTTTAGATGATAAATCATTTCACAAAGTCCTCCCAATATGTTTCTCTCGAACACACATTGTGAGTTTTCCCATTTTGATCCATTGTTTCTCTCGAACACAATCTATCAAAATGACAACTTTTTGGTTCAACCTTATGGTGAACAAAATCATTCATTACTATCTCTAGCTAACAAACAAGTTTGGATGAAAACCTAGGTCAAGAGTTGGTAAACATCTCTCGATCATAAACCAACACAAAGAGTTTTAAATAGAAACAAAGTTTTCATCATATATTCACCATTAAAGAGTTTACATATGAAGATCCTTACATTTACACCCAAAGCTAGTAATCACCTACATCTAACCTTGACAAATGGATGACTTAGCTACTCATTTTCATGGTAGCTTGGTCGGCAAGTTTCGGAAGAAGGTTGATCAACATCCAAGTCGGATAATCGAGATTGGATGGGAATCCACCTTCTTTTTGTAGAAGATGGTTACAAGATGAAGAGAAATGAAATCTAGGTCAAAAATATCTCTCTAGAGCAAAAGCTGGAAAAAATAAAGTAAAACTAAGGTATGGTGCTCAAAAGTGGCACTTGCTACTTATAGAGTAGTACTGGGCTGTCATGCTCGCTAGGCGAGCAGAAAGGCTCGCCTAGCGATGGTCTAATTGTGGCACCAAAGGCACCTGCGCCCAGAGAAAACAGGATCTGTTGAACTGTCATGTTCGCCTAGCGAACAAACCTTCGCCTAGCGAAGGACACGCTCCAACCTTCGCCCCAGCGAGGTTGAGAGGTTTTGCTACTGGAATGCTCGCTGGGGACTCGCTAGAGCTTCTCCTAGCGAGTGAGTGTTGGCTGCGCTTTTCACCAAAACAGAACGAACTCGCTACCACCTTCGCTAGGAGCTCGCCTAGCGAATTTATTGACATTTTACTGGAGCTTTTCGCTAGCAGCTCGCCTAGCGAGCAGGTTGATGAATGCTTGTATTCATTGGTTCCTTTGCCAATTTTCTTGTGTCTTCATTTTCAATTAGTTCATGCCTTTTTCCTGCACAATAACACACAAATCAAAGGCACCAAGCTTGTTTATCAATGTAATGCATTTCATGTAAAACAATTGTGGTTTTGACAATTTTAGCAAGGAAATAGAGTGAAAGATACCCTTAATTGATGGCTCAAATAAGCACTTTTGGGTATCTAACACTTTACTTTATTTAATTCCTTGTCATTGTCTTTATTTTATTTAAACTTCCCACCATTATCTTTACTGCTCGTTTTAATTGTTCTACACGGTTTACTTGTTTTTCACGCCTTACATTCTAAACTTCTTTTCATCATGTTCAACATCGTTGTATTTGTTTGTATTACCATGTCTGGCTAAATCTTTCAAAGGTTAGAATGTAAGGATCACGGTTAAAAGGATGTTTCACATATTGCATCTGTAGAAATGCTTTAAAGGCTATTTTGATTTTTAATTCGAGTTTTCTGAAACAAACTTGGTTAATTTTAACTACTCAAGGAGTGCGAAAGCATCCTGGCTTAGTTAATTAGGAATTTTTATCACTTTAAGGAAAAACGACTTTTAAAACTGTTTTCGGACGCGTTGATGCATTTAAAATCAGGAAACTCCTTAGGTAAACTTTCCAAATCAAAATTACTTTTCAACTTAGTTTTTGAGTCTTATTTCTTAAAAATAAGTTTACTACTTTAGCATTCTGCGCACCTTTTATAAGTGACAATAAAATGCCTTAATTTAAGGGTAAACTCGGTTCTGAATACGCGAAAGTGACAATTCCTGTTAAATGGATTCTTTTCAAGAGTAGAAAATATTGCCCCATAAGTAGTTCTATTTAGACAATTGAAATATCGTTTAACTGACGTGAATTACATTCAAGCCTATCTTTATCTGCACTATATTTTTCTTTATTTACTGTTATTTTGTGACATCAATATCTCTCTTGTACCGCCTTAGATAAACATTGTAACAATAGAAATCGATAGATTGACGATTTGGTCTTTGTGGGATCGATATTCTTTTATATTACTCTAACGTGATTCATGCACTTGTGAATAGAGCGATCAAGTTTTTGGCGCCGTTGTTGGGGACCAACTTTGCCAATTTTCGTACCCTATTGTTACACCGTCTAGACTAAGGCATTATCAGCCGGTAAATGCGAAGAACCCATAGTACCGGAAATTTAGTAGATCCTTTAGCGGAACCCGAATGTTACACTCGTACACGCCTCTTACTCGTCCGAATTAAGAAAGCTATGGCCGAGAATCGCGACCGGAGACCTCTTAAGGAATTTGCCCAACCCTCTGACGAGGAACCTAGTTCCAGTATAGTAAACCCCCTCATTCCTGCCAACAATTTCTAACTAAAACCATCTTTATTGCAATTAGTGCAATAGAACCAATTTGTGGGTCTCGCTACTGAGAACCCAAATCAACATTTAAAAGTCTTTATCCAACTGGCCGACACTTTTAAATCCAACGGTGCTTCACCTGATGCGATTCATTTAAGATTATTTCCTTTCTCCCTCAGAGATAGAGCACGTTCATGGTTGGATTCACTTCCAGCTAACTTAATAACTACCTAGGAAGACCTTAGAAGAGTATTCCTTGCTAGATATTTTCCCCCTAGTAAGGTTGTTGTTCTTCGAAAGCAAATAACTAGATTTACTCAAAACCAAGGAGAATCACTTTTTGAAGCTTGGGAGAGATACAAAGAGCTATTAAGAGTTTGTCCACACCATGGCCTAGAACAATGGCTGATCTTTCATACCTTCTACAATGGACTCCATTATAACACAAAGATGAGCATCGACACTGCCGCTGGTGGCACGTTGATGAACAAACCTTACCCTGAAGATTGTGACCTAATTGAGGATATGGCCCAAAACCATTACCAATGGGGAACTGAACGAGCATCAGTAGAGAAAAAGGAGACTCAAGGTGGAATACATGAGATAAGCTCTATGGACATGATGCAGGCGAAAATGGACGCTTTAGCCCTTAAGGTCGAACATATTTCTATAAACACTAACACCGCAGCGGTAGTCCACATAGAGTGTGAACTTTGTGGATCTAAAGGACACGAATCAGCAAAGTGTAACCTTTTGAACAACCTGAACACCGACCAAGTAAGTTATGCCCAAGGTAACCCATTTTCAAACACTTACAACCCTGGATGGAAGAATCACCTGAATTTTTCCTATAAAAACCAGATCCTTATCCAAAATTATGCACCTCAGAGACCACAAGGTTATCAAGCCCAAAAACCAAATCAACCTATGCAAGCTGTGCCCCAGAAGTCTAACCTTGAGAAGATCATGGAGAACTTTATATCAGGCCAGACTCAGCAAAATAAAGAATTCCTAAACCAGAACATTCACGTAAACGAACTGATAACGCAATTAGGGACCAAGGTTGATCAGATAATCACTCACAACAAGATGCTTGAAACCCAAATCTCACAGGTAGCACAAAACCAAGCCCCACAAACTACACCTGGAGGACAATTCCCTGGACAACCTCAACTCAACCCTCGAGGGCAAGCTAACGCTATCTCATTACGAAGTGGGACCGCTTACAAAGGGCCCGATAACCCAACAATGAGCGAGTCCAAAGCTTCTAAAGAAAATATACCTACAAACCAAGGAGAAGAACGAGTGGAACCCAAAAAACAAACCGACCAAGAAGGAGAAGCCAAGGATAAAAGTTACAAACCACCACCCCCGTAAAAACCACCAATCCCATATCCGCAAAGACTTAAACAAACCAAAATCAATAACCAATACCAAAAGTTTATAAAAGTAATAGAGAAGCTTCATGTAGAGATTTCTTTCACCGAAGCCATCACCCAAATTCCATCTTACGCCAAATTTCTTAAAGACATCTTAACCAACAAGCGTAGGCTTGACGATCCTGAACCCTTGGAATGCAACTTTATTTCTGAGAATAAACTTGCTAAGAAGGAGAAAGACCCTGGGAGTTTTTCTATACCTTGCATTTTAGGGAGTCATGTGATCGACAAAGCTTTCCTAGACTTAAGCGCTAGTGTGAGTTTAGTGCCCTTAGCTGTGTGTAAAAGGTTAAACTTAGGAGAATTTCAACCAACTAAGATGTCCCTCCAATTAGCCGACAGATCTGTTAAGTATCCTGTAGGCATATTAGAAGACATCCCCGTTAGGATCGATCAACTTTATATCCCGACAGACTTTGTGGTCATGGATATCAAGGAAGACGACGATATCCCTATCCTTTTAGGTAGACCATTTTTTATCAACAGTCAGAGCTATAATAGATGTTAAAAGAGGAAAATTAACTTTCGAAGTAGGAGATGATAAGATAGAGTTTATTCTTTCAAAGTTCCTGATCGTACCAATCATAGGAGACGCATGTCACGCGATTGATATCATAGATGAATGCATAAGGGAATTTGATCAAGAAGGACCTATGATCAAACTATTTTCAAACCCAAATGAAAAGGATGACGAGCTAGAGGAAATAGAACCTCACACTAACTAATGTTGGGATCTTACTCCAGCCCTTTCACCAAACTCTCAAAAACCAACTTAAGAACTTAAGGAATTGCCCAAGAACCTAAGATATGAGTTTTTGGATAAAGAAATGAACCGCCCAGTAATAGTTAGTGCCACCTTAAACCAAGACGAGACAAACCGACTCTTGAATGTTTTAAGAAGATACCCCTCTGCCTTAGGATACAACATCTCCGATTTAAAAGGTATAAGCCCATCCGTGTGTATGCACATGATCTTACTAGAGGAGGATTCAAAACCTTCCAGAGAGCATCAGAGAAGGATCAACCCTGTAATGAGTGAGGTGGTAAAGATGGAAGTCCTTAAATTTCTAGAAGTTGGTATAATCTATCAAATCTTTGATAGTAAATGGGTAAGTCTTGTACATGTGGTACCCAAAAAGGGAGGCATCACAGTCGTGCAAAACAAGAAGGGCGAGCATGTAGCTAAACGTATAGAAGGCGGATGGCGTATATGCATAGACTATAGGAAACTCAATAAGGCAACTAGGAAAGACCATTTCCCCCTTCTATTCATAGATCAAATGCTTGAGCATCTTGCTAGACACTCTTGCTTTTGTTATCTGGATGGATATTCTGGATTTTTTCAAATACCCATACACCCCGAGGATCAAGAGAAAACAACCTTCACCTGTCCTTACAGAACGTTTGCTTACAGACGAATGCCGTTTGGACTCTGTAATGCGCCAGCTACTTTCCAACGTTGTATGATGTCAATCTTCGTAGATTATCTCGACGGAATTATGGAAGTATTTATGGACGATTTCTCGGTATGTGGGTTCGACTTTGAGAATTGCCTCATTAATCTTGAGAAAATCCTAGAGAGATGCGTAGAAGTTAACCTTGTGTTAAACTGGGAGAAGTGCCACTTTATGGTTAAATAAGGCATAGTGTTAGGACATATAATATCTGAAAGAGGCATTGAGGTCGACAAAGCAAAGATAGAAGTTATAGAAAACCTTAACCCTCCTAAGACAGTTAGAGAAGTCCGTAGTTTTCTTGGACACGCCGATTTCTACCGACGCTTCATCAAAGATTTCTCTAAAATAACAAAACCCCTGACCGGCCTTATGATGAAAGACGTTGAATTCATATTCAATGAAAAATGTATCGAAGCCTTTAATGATTTAAAACAAGCGCTAATTTCAGCACCCATTTTACAAACTCCGGATTGGACTTAACCATTTGAAATAATGTGTAATGCTAGCGATTTCGCTATAGGGGCTGTTTTAGGACAAAGAAAAGATAAGAAAATACATGTAATATATTACGCTAGTAGAACCCTAGATGCCGCTCAACTAAATTATACAACAACAGAGATGGAACTCTTAGCTGTAGTTTTTGCAATTGATAAATTTAGGTCTTATCTTATCGGATCTAAGATTATAGTCTATACAGACCATGCAGCTATCCATTACCTTCTAAGCAATAAGGATGTGAAACCTAGGTTACTCAGATGGATCCTTTTGCTACAAGAGTTCGACTTAGATATTCGAGACAAAAAAGGAACAAAAAACATAGTTGCTGACCATCTTTCCAGACTAGAGCATTTGAAGCCAGACCATTTACCTATAAATGATGACTTCACCTATGACAAATTGATAGCCAAGTTAGATACCGTTCCCCTTGAACCTAATAGAGACAACTTTGGGACAGTTTCAGAAATTAGTAGAGTACCATGGTACGCTGATTTTGTGAATTATCTAGCCGCTGATATCATACCACCTGATCTCAATTATCAACAAAAGAAGTAGTTCTTTAAAGACATAAGACATTTCTATTGGGAAGAACCACTCCTTTTTAAAAGAGGAACAAATAACATCTTTCGATGTTGCGTCCCGGAAGAAGAAGTTAGAAATATCATAGATCATTGTCACTCTTCACCTTATGGTGGACATACAAGCACATCCAAGACATACGCTAAGATCCTTCAAGATGGTCTTTATTGGCCAACACTATGGCGTGATGTCCATACTTATATTGTCCAATGTGACCGGTGCCAGCACGCTGGAAACATCTCAAGACGCGACGAAATTCCTTTGAAGAACATCCAAGAAGTGGAATTATTTGATGTTTGGGGTATTGATTTCATGGGACCTTTTCCATCTTCGATGGGAAACAAGTATATTTTGGTAGCCGTCGACTATGTGTTCAAATGGATAGAAGCTATATGCGCACCCACCAACGACATAAGAGTAGTCATCAAGATCTTTAAAAACAATATTTTCCCCAGATTTGGCGTGCCACGACTTATCATAAGTGATGATGGATCACATTTTATATCCAGGATATTCGATAAACTCTTAAGAAATTATGGAGTAAAACATAGAGTAGAAACACCATATCATCCCCGGACTAATGGTCAAGTGGAAGTATCTAACAGAGAGATTAAGCAAATCTTGGAAAAAACTGTTTCAGTATCCAGAAAAGATTGGTCTGAAAAGCTAACAGAAGCATTGTGGGCTTACAGAACTGCTTACAAAACCCCTATTGGAACTACACCATACCAGTTAGTCTATGGAAAGTCATGCCACTTACCTTTTGAACTTAAGCACAAAGCATATTGGTCCATCAAGACCTTGAATTTGGATTACCTAGCATTTGGCGAGAAGCGAATCCTCGAAATCCATAAATTGGAGGAACTCCGCCAGAACGCTTACGAGAATGTCATTATATACAAACAAAGAACCAAAGCATGGCATGCCAAAAGGATTGTGAAAAAAGACTTTAATATAGGCGACTATGTTCTCCTTTACAATTCCAGATTACGACTTTTTCCAGGTAAGCTGCGTTCGAGATGGACAGGCCCCTTTAAGGTTTCCAAAATCCTAAAATCTGGAGCAGTTGAAATCCGGAACAATTCCTGTAATCCGTTTGTGGTAAATGGACAAAGACTGAAGGAACACCAAGGAGGTGACATCCCCACAGAATGCCTTGGCCATACTCTGATCGACCCTCCGGTTCCTACCTCTGATATATAAAGTTCGAATCGTCAAGCTAACGACGTTAAACAAGCGCTGCATGGGAGGCAACCCATGATTTCTTTTCCTTTGCTTTACTTTACTTTTACTTTTCAATTTATTTTCATTTGTTATATATATATATATAATATATATATATATATATATATTAATATATATATATATATATATATATATATATATATATATAATATATATATATATATATATATATATATATATATGTTTAGACTAACAATTATAGTATTTGCGATTTCAGGTGTCCTCTGTTTTAACCTAACTTTTCAGGACGGAGAATTTCGACACTATGCCAGTGATCTTTCGTGACCCAGTACAAGAGCAACGTTATTCAATGCTTTCCCAGCGTCCAATGCTGCCCACCAGGTATCCTGATTCA